>NW_019384693.1:595487-602260 GCF_000671375.1 Centruroides sculpturatus | reverse complement strand
TTCCGGAAGGTTACTCATTGATAGAGCAAGTCAAAGCTGACACTCTCTTTAAATTTTACCAGTGGATTACTACAATTGCTATCGCACTTCCAGGAAAATTAAGAATTTTCGCAAAAATGCCATTGAAAACGCCTAGTGGATATTTCGATGCTTACGAAATTTTGGGATTACCTACATATATTCCTGTATTGAAAGCTTATGCATATTTTAAGACTGAATATCCCATTTTAGCATTGTCAATGGATCGTCAATCGTACATGTTGTTACGTCATCACGAATTGGCTGTTTGCCAAATATCACAGTTTGCTGTTTGTTCACCGGATGTTCCGATATTTCGAGCTCCACATCAGAGCTGCGAATATTCATTATACATCGGAAATGATCGGAAGGTAACAGAACGTTGTTCAAAGGAAATTGTAAAAGATTTTTATCCAATTTCTAGAAGAATAGACAAGCAAGGAACATGGGTATTTTCTACACACTCTTCATTAGTATTAGTAGTGAAATGTCCTGCTAAACATAATTTGCATTCATCACCTTCTAGAATAAGTAAATTGAATAATGTTGGAATCATAAGATTGCCAAATACCTGTATAGGATACTTACCTGGAATTATCCTCACTTCACATTTTCACATGAGATCAACTGTTCACACAGGAAGTAGTCCTAGGTTTATTATACCTACAATTGAAACAATATTTTCCAAGACGGAATTAGAGAAATTATAAGAGAGTAGAAATATTACAGAAAATCCTGAGAAGAATAAGGAGAAACCTAAGAAGCAAACAGATGATGATATTAATGTAGCAGAAAAATCATATGAACAAATGAAGAAAGATTTGGACAGACTATTGAAAGAGAATGAAGATCTTTTTATATCAAACACTCCAACAATTCCCATCACATACATATGGATTACCCTTGGAAGTATAGGAATATTAATTCTACTTATCTGCATATATTATATAGTCAAGCATATTTGTTGGAAACGAAGATTTGAGAAGAGGATCAAGGAACTGTCACAACGGGACATTCCACTTCGAGAAACTCCTCACAGAAATAATACAGAAGAAGAGGAACCGGAATTAGTCGAACCTGTTGGAAGCTCAACTGAACTAGCTCCAAGCTCAACTCAGAAAAAGAAACACTTTGTTCGAACATATCGACTTTAATTTTAATTTGCTTTTTGAGATGATAATTTCATTCTTGATTGAAAATTTTTGATTTTATAAAGATCGATTTTAGTTACATATATCTTTAGTTTGTAAGTACCTTTCCTAATAATAACAAAAAGCTTATTTAAAGGAATGTACACCCCACTCAAATTGATAAACTAAAGTGATTGATTAGAATAGACATAATATTGTATAGAATAGTCTAGATATAAGANTAATGATCGATTTTAGTTACATATATCTTTAGTTTGTAAGTACCTTTCCTAATAATAACAAAAAGCTTATTTAAAGGAATGTACACCCCACTCAAATTGATAAACTAAAGTGATTGATTAGAATAGACATAATATTGTATAGAATAGTCTAGATATAAAACTTAGAGTAGTATTTAGAGAGAGAGAGACATTAATAGAGATATGTATTTGTTAACATACTACCTTTAAAATAAACAATACTTTGGTGAAATTGAACTTCGCTCAAATTGGATTTCAATGACCTTGGAGTCATAAAACATTTAGTGAACTCAACCACCTGAACTTTTGTGGTTATGTGAAATGAAATTTTAGCAGAAAAGAAGTGTGTCAACATACAGGAAGAAGACACATTATATCATTTTGAACTGCACAGTGAACTTTGAACTGTTAGCAGGTGCTTTTTGAAACAAGAAGACATCACATGATCTTCTAATATACCTGAATTTGTGCAACTATAAGAAGTCAGCCAACAGAGGTGCTGCCACAAAGACTCTCACACTGGTGACAGAACTATGTCCACTTTTACCGTCAATTCCAGACGAAGACACCTGTGTTCATTGTGTTTATTTTAGTAATATTATTAATCTGATGAATTGTTTATTATATTATTTCCATGTATTTCAATTTTGAATTTAATTTGAATTATTGTATACTTTTATGAATTTATTATTATGTATAACGCAATTTTTAGAGAGAGAGAGAGCAATTCGAACTTATGTATTGCAGTGAAAAATCACGCCTTCTTTAAATGTAGTGTGATTTTTGAAGATAAGGGAGTAATGTGAGATCCGAAAGGCCCTGGGTCTAATTTGTGAATTTTTATTAAATATGTTTAAATATAGACACGAAATATTACTTCGTTTTTGTGAAAAAAATATTGTTTTAGACGTGGGAAAAACCAGATAACAAATGTTATTTCCTTTCATCGAAGAGAACATCCTCTGTTTTTCCGTATCTGGTTAAAAATCTCGCTCAGATGGGAAATGGTTACCCCTCATTCATCCCCCTTTCGTCCGTTCTCACGAAAGAGTTACTGGACGATGATTGGACGAAATTTTGAAATAAAAGGGGAAATTAGTCAGAATTCGGGGAGTTCTTCGACAGATCCGAAGCATCCAAACTCCACGCAGTTTTCCTCCTGATGGCCAACGCCCATAACGGAGTCCGATAGACTAAGTCCCGAGTCTACACTTAGAAGAAGTGATATTTTTATATTTTGTGCACGAATTGATCTCCCATACGAAAGTAATATGAACTCTATCTACAAGGTGTCCTATATCTACAGAAACGAAGACGACAACTAACAGGTCGTATGTTTAGAATCATTTTGTGAGCTCTCTCTCGAACGCGCATTAGCTTAGATTAAGTCGTAGTCTATAGCTTGTCGTATAATCGTTGTATTTGGTTATTTGTATTCGTTTGTTTGGGATTTATTAAATTATACTTATGTTTTATTTTATCAGAATGTCTCCTCAATTTATTCCGAATCAGATCGCATACGCGTGTTAATCCGCGCATTGAGAAATTGATTAACTGGTGTCAGGAACCTGACGAACGTCTGAACTTCACGGTTCAGATCATTTTAAAATACGCTCTCCTATGAAATAGATTAGGATCGGATCTTACGATTCGAAACCTTGGAGAACTAGTTTTACCAACTAGGTGCCGATTAAGTGGTATGAACGATCCTTAGAGGAATTGTACCCCCGGCTGATCTCACATTTGAAATAAAATATATTTTATTACGTAATCCAAAGTAAATAATAATAGGCATAAATCTGTGATAAATATTCTTTTTATTATTCCTTGACGCGTAGACTCAAATAATTCACGAATTTTCTTTTCTCGGATTTTAAAATGGAAAATCTTATGGAAAATGTATATGAGCAGGCAGATATGGAGGAAGCGTGGGTGTTGTCTGAGAAAAAATATAATCCTCCTGACCACAACATGGATTTCCCAAATGATTGTGATGATGGAGATAATTCCTCGAGTTGGGATCTCAAAAGTTATGAAGATATAAATTATATGGGTATTGTATGAGGATTATTTCGGTTATGGCAATTTTTATTTACAGCATGCTGATAAGAAAGATGTTTACTTTCGTTGCCATGAGTATGAAAATCATCATGAGTCACTCGCTCAGAAAGTTGAGTTGCAAACTGTCAACGATTGTAACAACAGGTAAGATTAATTATAAAAAATCTTACATATATACGTATTCAATACGTAATTTATCTCATTTAGTATTGTCGTTTCTAGAAATCCAAAGTATTTGTGTGAAAAGCAACTCGATCCTCGAGATCTCAGCCCAGCTGAATATGATAACGACGACGATGATGATCTTTTGAGTTGGGATTTAGAAAGTTACGGAGAAACAGGTTATATGAAAATGGTTCTCGGTCTTTCTGAGGAATATTTCGGATATACTGACTCTAATTCACATCAAGATCATAAAGAAAACGTTAACTTTCGTTCTTATGAGCATGAAAATCATCATGTATTCAGTGGTCAGAAAGTCGAGTCGCAAGATATGAACAACTGTCTGAACGAGTGAGATTAAATATAAAAATCCTACGTATACGTATGCAGAACGTATTTTAATTCGTTTTCTGTCGTTGCTTTCAGAAATTTGAAGCTATTATGTTTGGAACAATCTCCAGCTCTTAGTATAAAATTACATACTGACGATAATGATGGAGATGATTTATTGAGTTGGATATGGAAGGATACCAAGAAACGGGCTATTCAGACATTGTTCTCGATCTTAGTGAGGATTGTTTCAAGGATAACGATGATAACTCGCAGCAGGTTTTTAAAAATGATGTTTATGTTTGTTCTGATAAATGCGAGGATAATCCAGTAACCAGCGATAAGAATGTCGAGCTGGAGGTTATTGAAGAGAATTCTAATAAGTAAGTTTTTCATATTTACTTAATAAATATTTATATTTCACATTCTGTATTGTTTTTATATTATGGAAATGAAAAAAATTTAATATATTTTAGTAAAATATAAATATATGGTTTATAACAAAAAACGTAATATTTAATCTTCATATATGTAACATTAAATTTAATGCAAACTAAATGTAGATAGTTGTGACCTAGCTTCACTAGTTAATGATCTGTAGTTTTAAGATAACTTTTTTCTAACAGGCACTGAAGAAGACAAATAACATGAAAATTTTTTTGTATGACACACGAATCTATATTATTACATTATCTATCTCTCTGACTGTATAGTTTTTAGCAGTTAGCATTGAATTTCCATTTTTTGTACCTCCACCAACAGACACATATAGCGTTGTTTTTATCACAGGCAATTACATATGTTCCTAAATTGTATGACTAGATTTGTCTCAGATTGAATTTTTTAGAACTGTTAAGTTTAAAGATAGACATTTTTATTTGGTTCTTGCAAGTGAAGTAAATTAATACATTATTAGGCTACTTCTGTTCTAGGAAATTCAGTAAAGCTGTAGTCTACAAGCTTCACTGGATTATATTAATGTTCAATTTTTAAAATGTCTTAAATGGAATTGTATAATAAAAAAGTATTGTAATACTTTAGACACACAACATTTTTACTAATGCAGAAAAATCGATTCATTTCTTTATTCAAACATGAAATTCTATTTTATTATTTCAATCTATAATTAAAAAAATAAATATATGTCATCAAAAATTTATTATTTATTTATTTCTCATTTTGATAAAATAGGATAAGTAAGAATACGACATCGAATATGCATAATAATCAGTCGATGGATGATGCTGTGAAAGAAGGAATAATCTCTAAATTAAAAAAATTTTTTCGATATTTCTTTTGGTATGTATCTTTAACTTATATGTATATATAAATGAATAAGTTTATTTCCTATGCACACATAAGCCATTAGACAAATCGCTATGTAATTCAACAGTTATGTTAACATACTTCTAACTTAGATAATATTGTACAGTACATGCCATTTCAAAGTATTAAAAAAAATTTCTATACTGTATACCAATTAGTTTGTGTATACATTCGATTTGAATCTATTACCAACTACAAGTGTTCGGTGGATATATCCAAATATAAGTAGTGTAAGTCTAAACTAGTGTTTGATAAATGCAATTTTAGTTAATTCGTTGGATAGCTGATCTATATTATGAGTGTTTTAATGTTCCTCTCCAACACAATATTCTGTAAAATTTAGTGTCACGACACAGCGAAAGCAATAGGATAAATACATGTAATAAAAAATTTATTAGTAACTTTATTTAATATAAGTATCAATTGACAATACTGTAATGGCATACATTATAAATAACTTGTATAAGTATCACTAAATTGCTCAATGTGAATTCCTTCTTACATTTTTTATATCTTGGAACATTGACTCTAATGAGGCTTTTCCAAAATCTGCAATCAAAAGGTCTCCATAACAATTCAAGCTAAATAATAGCACGAAAATACATGCTTCATGGCAGTCTGAAATGAAAAAATCCCGAAATATAAACTTCGTTATTTTTATAGTAGATATGAGAGTATCCTACCATAATACAATTCAATTTTAATCACACATATTTTTACTTTTCTAAAATATAAACATATTGTTTAAAAAATTATATAAATAATTAACATTTTAGAGAAATATCTTTATAATTTTTATTTTATTTTTTCAGAAAAAAAAAGAATTTCAGAGGTTTTTAATCTCTTGTAGTAGTTACTTTGAAATAATATATTTCATGTTATACTATAGTTAATTCCTATACATTTATAGTTAACTATACTTTTCTTGATTTGTACGATTCTATTCGTATATTTGTTTATAAATATTCAAGAAAGATAAAAAAAAAATTATTAAAATTTTCAAACACAAATAAAAAATATTAAAATATAAACTTTAAAAAAGTTTAGAATTTAAATTTAGAACGAAAATTTAAAATTTAAATTAACAAAAAAACTTTAAAATTTAAATTAACATTAAAAATTTAAAATTTAAACTTACAAAAAAATTTAAAATTTAAATTAACAAAAAAAATTTAAAATTTAAATTAACATTAAAAATTTAAAATTTAAACTTACATAAAAACTTTAAAATTTAAATTAACAAAAAAACTTTAAAATTTAAATTAACAAAAAAAATTTTAAATTTAAGCTTACATAAAAACTTTAAAATTTAAATTAACAAAAAAACTTTAAAATTTAAAATAACAAAAAAAATTTAAAATTTAAATTAACAAAAAAAATTTTAAATTTAAGCTTACATAAAAACTTTAAAATTTAAATTAACAAAAAAACTTTAAAATTTAAAATAACAAAAAAAATTTAAAATTTAAATTAACAAAAAAAATTT
>NW_019384693.1:544007-591975 GCF_000671375.1 Centruroides sculpturatus | reverse complement strand
ATATGTTAAATATTTATATTTAGTAAATTGTTATTTACTTATTAGTTGTATATTTTACTTAAAAAATTGTTGTTTTATTTATATGTTGTTTATATTCTGTATAAAAAGATATCATTTATTTATTTGTTCAATATTTATATTCAAAAAGAAGTTTGTTATGTAATTATGTATTGATATTATATAATTAAAATGATGTATATTATTTACTTATTAACTACAAATTTGTGAATTTTGTCAACATTTGTTGTATTTGTTATATATTCTTGTATTCTAAATTTGTATTTAAATAAATATGTAATATTTTACATTTAATAAATTATATTTATTAAATTAATTGTTTTGAATAAGAGTTTTTGATTAAATTATTAAATCATCCTATTTTAAAAATATTATATAAAGGGACTCTATGTGATTCTTATAGCTTTAAATGTAAAGAAAAATTACTATAAAATATTCAAAAATATTCTGTTCGAAATAATTTATCTTTACTGATTAGTAATGACTTGAAATTATTGAATTTTTCTAAGTAAAATTTTAACCAAATATCTGTTTTATGTCATTTGCAATTAAAATAAAAACGAAGTTTGCTGCGTGACGTTTCAAATTATTTTTTGAATGTTTAGGATCAGTACAGTACTCTATAACACGGTAGATACATTTTGTATTTTATGAAATTCGTGTTGTATGAGTGCTTAAATACATAAGCCAATCACAGCCTGGCATGTATGCAGTTTACGGACTACAGCAGGTTGAAAAGTTTTCTTTCATAAATTAATCGATTCTAGTCTAATTTTTCTCAACATTTTAAAAATAAATATAATTTTTTGGGAATAATCCAAATAATCTATGCTATAAACCGAAAATTGTAGGATTACTTAGCGAGTGTGTACCGTTTGATGATGCCATTGCTTAAGCTTGTTTTCGTAATTGAGCGGCGCATTGAACGGGTGTGCGCGTGTTACCTTCTGAATTATTTTTTTGTGAAAAATTCGCATAACTTTGAAGTCATCATTAATATAAATATCATTTCTATAGCTGTTAAATAATAAATCGTTGTTAATAGATCCGCTGCTCATTTAAACTCAACGTTTTGTGCAATATCTGTTATTGGTTTAGATAAGACGAATTCTGTCGTGACACGAATCGGCGATGACGTTTTACCGCGTTACACGTGTCTCTTTTAGCGTCTTTATACGAATACGTTCGCAATTTTTGGCCGCGATATACGAATACGTCCGCGATTTGGCCGCGTTAAAAAGTTCAAAATAAACATATGAAATTTTAATTCAAAACACAATTTTTGTTTCTATTAAAAAATATTCCAAGTTTACAGGAGAAGAATTTCTAAATTTTCATTAACTTTCTGCGAGATAAACAGATTTTAATGTAATGAAACACGAGTTCGATTATGAATATGAAAATCGAAAGCAAATAACAACGAGCAATTAATACACAAGACCTCTCAGGTTTTTTAACTAATTTTAATGCGTCGTCTACCTTGACCTCAACCATTTTGTAAAATTTCCTTTTTCTTCTAATATTTTACTTTTATCATTTTGCACCTTTTTAGCAAATCCAAATCGATAACTGATATTTATTCCAAAAATTGATAAAAACTACTTAATTAAAAAACACAGATAATTAAAAAAGTTTGTAGGAGAAATGTTAGGAAATTATTTGCAATTTATATTTAGTTAGAAAACTTTATTTGTTTTTAATCACTGCAAATTTCAGTATGATTTAGCTATTTCTTTAAAGAATTCATAGTGGTGTTACAAAATTATAGTTTATGGGCATCATTCAGTTATCCAGGGACAGCATCACGTATTCATAGAAAGATTAAGGTAGCACAGCTTGTACATTTGTTTTGCCATTTTTTCCGGATCGAGTAGCTGAATTGTTAAAAAATTAACAACAAGAATGTTAGAAAGGATATTTACCTACGGTACAATGATTCTATGCATGATACATTTTAAAGCTTTTTGCCCTATTTAATTGTTATACTTGTTAATTCCAACAACTTGACTAATGTAGAACTTATCATACACGACGTGTGTTTAAAAAGCAAGACAAATTTAATCATTTTAAATTACTGTTGTAGAATCCATTTCAGCTGTAATTCCCTCTTCAGCTTTTGACAATTTATTAAAACATTAGTCTGAGTTATGTCACAACGAAAATATAATTTCGGTTAATATCATCTAAAAATTTACTTCATCATTTATAGTAATTCTGTCTTACTTTTACAATAGTCTGCTGTATAGCGTGAGTAAGCTCCTCACCGGTATTAAAAAGTTTCTATACAGTTTTAATTGTTTGAATTCGTGGGATAAATAAACAGGCCACGTAGGCAAGAAACATTTCCACATATGATAGCGTTTCTTCGATGGGAAAAGTATTTTTTGAAAGAAATTTTATGAGAGATGTTTTTACTTTTATGTCAGACATGTCAATGTATTTTAGAACACTTCACGTGACAGATCATTGGTAAAGAACTAACCCAAGATTAACTACGAGTGTTCAGTTGTTCTATCCATTTGGCCACAGGTAGGACGATTATATTCAATGTAGGTATATTTCACAGCAAAAAAGTATATTCAAATAATTTTTTAATTATAAAACTATTTTTCGCTTTTACCACAAAAAAAAGTGAATTCCTACGTTAATTTGAATTCATCTAGGTCAAAACTAAACGCGTTTAGTATGACAAACGGAACCTAATATATTTTGAACATGAAATAAACTCAAATTTGTTTTTATGGCAACAAGATTTTAAAAAGTTAATCAAAAATGAACTTGTCAATCCCAGTTTATAATGTAGATCCTTCAAGAATCATCTTGTTTAAATACATATTTTTAATATATTCAATTTTGCTTATATTTTGAGAATGATGTTTCCTTTTATTCACGAAATTCAAAAGATACGAACAAACTTAAACTATAGTAAATATTTATCGATTACGACCCACCAGTGGCTAAGCGGTTCCATTCTCTGAACACTAGAATTTCGTTCATAGGATGGTTTACGCTTTGCCAGAACGAAGGAGTTTTACTATCTATATTTACTATCTATAGCGTGAGTTTTACTACAGAGTGTATTCTTTTACTCTTTAACTGGTATCGTGAATTTTACAAACGTAACTGGTGTCGTGATGGCCACGCGGTTCCCAAGCAAAATTTGCCTCTAAAGAGCAAGTTTCAACAACGTGACAGTTTAAAAGTTCATAAATGCTAAATAAAACACTCATTTAGTATACAGTAGACCCCCTATAATTACGGTNTCGTGAATTTTACAAACGTAACTGGTGTCGTGATGGCCACGCGGTTCCCAAGCAAAATTTGCCTCTAAAGAGCAAGTTTCAACAACGTGACAGTTTAAAAGTTCATAAATGCTAAATAAAACACTCATTTAGTATACAGTAGACCCCCTATAATTACGGTTCCTATAATTACGATTCCTATAAAACTGCAAAAAATTGCGACAGTATCTGTAAGAAAAGGTAAAAAACTTCTATAATTACGTAAAACGCCATCGGGCAGCCGAACTATTTTCTGCTGTCTAGCGCCACTCTATGAAAAGATTTCTATCGTCTGGACAGTATTATATGTAAATTATATATAAATTAGGTACTGTACATATAATTATATATTAATTATATATAAATTACGTACTGTATATATAATTAAATATTAACTTAATTTATTGT
This sequence comes from Centruroides sculpturatus, assembly GCF_000671375.1. Taxonomy (NCBI): domain Eukaryota; kingdom Metazoa; phylum Arthropoda; class Arachnida; order Scorpiones; family Buthidae; genus Centruroides; species Centruroides sculpturatus. The sequence goes on along the minus strand of NW_019384693.1, from coordinate 588,268 downwards.
AACTTTATTATAAATATATATTTTTTCCGCCGCGTAGCGCCACGCTACAGAGATTTTACGCTAACTATCGTCTGTACAGTATGTAAATTAGGTACCGTAAGTCTAATACAGTACTGTAATTTTATACATTTCTTGTGAAAGAAACATTTCTTATTCAACGAGGATTAAAATTATTTATATTAATGATGTCTCCAAAGCTCAACGAAGTTTTCGCAGAAAAATAAGTTATTAGAAATCGGCCGCTATTTGCTGAGCTGTTCCGCGACGAAAACAAGCTTTAGCAATGGCGATGTCGAATGGTGCACACTCTGTAAGTAATCCTACAATTTTTTGTTTATAGCGTAGTTTATACGAATTATTTTCAAAAAAATATACGTATTTTGGAAATGTTAAGTCGGATTAGTCTAGAATCGATTAATTTTATGGAAGAAAACCTTTCAATCAGCCGTAGTCCGTAAACTTCACACATGTCGGGCTGTGATTGGAAGGACTCGTAAGAAATGGGATTCCTAAAGAATGGAACTTATCTATGATCTTATAGGAGGGGTCGACTGTAATCAACTTTTTTTTATTTATATATATTGTTTACTTAATTATTACAAGAGATCACAAAAATATTACAACTTTTTGTGTTTGCTTTTCTTACAATACAAAATTTTACCGTTTTGTAAGTTTTTTACGAAAATTTTTTTCCCTTATTCTTAAGAAACTAATCTCATAAAAAAGTAACTCTTATAGCGTCTAACTGAGATTTGTTAAACAACCACAGGTAATATAATCACTTTTACTTTTAAGACTCAGGAACATTTAAACGAGTTATGTAGTTCAGTTTTTACAATTATTACATAGCATTGTTGTGGAACTATGCACTTTGCAAATAAATTTCAAACAATTGTTGCACTTAGTAGCATACAGTAGACCCCCTATAACGCTTAGATACGTTCTATTTTATAAGAATTTTACGTTGTAGGAATCCTTAAATACATGAGCCAATCACAGCCCCACACATGTGAAGTTTACGGACTGAAGTTTAAGGTTTTCTGCTATAAAAATTAACCGATTCTAGACTAATTCGACTTAACATTTACAAAACAGGTATAATTTTTTGGGGAATAATTCGTATAAACTATGCTATAAACAAAAAATTGTAGGATTACTTATCGAGTGTGCACCGTTCGACTACGCCGTTGCTTACGCTTGTTTTCGTCGCGGAGCAGAGCACCAAACGGCGGCCGCGATTTCTGATAATTTATTTTTCTGCGAAAAATTCGCTGAACTTTGGAGACTTCATTAATATAAATAATTTTTATGGCCGTTGAATAAGAAATGTTTCTTTCACAAGAAATGTATAAAATTAGTGCTGTATTAAACTTACGGTACCTAATTTACATACTGTACAGACGATAGTAAACTCAACTTACTCGCCTAAACTCTCCATAGCGTGGCGCTGGACAGCGGAAAGTATATATGTTACCGCTAAAGCTCGGAAACTCGTTAATCTTCAGATTACCTAGCTAATCTGCAGATTAACTGGCGTGATCCGTTATGGTTGCTAACATTGTTTTATTTCTCAAATTATCTAGGTAATCTGCAAATTGCCTACTAGGCATTCGGTAAAGTGAAAATAAGATTTTTGCTGAAACAACAGCAACGTTTCTGTACGCTTAAATTAACATAATGTTTTTTATTTCATTTTCGATATCTAAAGAATCAAGTTAATACCATCAAACAATCGACAAATTAGTTTATAGAATCAATTATCAACCAATTAAAAACCATACAAAAAATCAAACGATTTAAAATATTAATACAATTAGGGAAATTATTATATAGATAACCACCTATGGAATTTCGTGACTTTGAGTATCTATCTGAACTGAGGGGACCGAGACGACTTCAACGATACCCTACTTTTGGACCGGAGACGAAAAATAATAAAGTTATCATACTTTTTCTGGAGATCGCATGATGTAATTGTGAAGTTAATGTTACCTATAATGAGTAAAATGGCAGCTCATCTCTAATTTCAGCAAACAGAAGAAAGGAAACAGTGGGGACGCACGTTCTGTCCTAACCTAACCTATTTTAATAAATTACCATAATTATAACCAACCAAATTATTAGAATAGGATAGGTTAGGTTTTAACGTGCGCCCCACTGTTTCCTTTCGTCTGTTTGTTGGAATCAGAGACGAGCCGCCATTTTACCCACCATAGGTAACATTATTTAATNCAATGTAACAGAAAAGCAATGAACCCAAGGGAGATGTCATCGAAGATGACATTATATAATAAAAAGGTATTTACTTGATTTAGACATAGAAAAACACCCGGAAATTCCATGCAACCAACTGTATGTAAGCCAACAATGCAGTCATATTTTTCGTGCCAGAGTAGCCCGCTGAACAACCGATCTACTATCAACTTTCTTGAAATCTTAGACTCCTTATTCTGAACACCGTTCCTTTGATAACAGATTATTATCTCCTTCATTCCGTGAAATTTTTTGCCTCTGATCCGGATTTTTTTAATTTTTCATCAATAACTGTTCTTGGTGTGTTCCAACTTTCCTTGTGTGGTTCTCATTCGACTCTAGGTATTTATAACAACGCGCGATTTAATGTAAACTATCTCTCTTGCGAAACAAGTCAATGTCGCTTTCGTCTCTTTTTATCTCCTGATTGTTAGCCTGTAGACCCTGTATCAAAAATAAACGGGTATTTGATACGCAGCAAAATATTGTATAACGCTTTCAGAGATTTTATCCACTAGCCGCTCGTTGGGAGCAATTTGACAAAGTACATTTTCTAAATATTTCAAAAGTAAAGAGTATTTTATGTTTTTTTATGTACGTTTCTTTTCAAAGTTATATTTAATTATAATTATATTGAAAGATTTTCAGAAAAAATCATTAAAAATATTAACACTTTTACATGTTAATAAATTTAAATATTAACATGTTCATTTACATTTTTTTTTATTTTTCTTCTTAGTTTACATATGGTAAACGGTCTTTCGCCCAACCACCCGTTAAGCTAATAAACAAAGCGACGCTCCCATTGTTCTCCCTCCTGTTTACAAATAGACAACACGGGAGGGGATTAATTTACACGGTCTTGTAAGTATTGACCCTACTCTATTAAGAGACAACCTATACAATGATAACAGCTAATTATTTCTTAGTGCAATTTTTTAGTTTTGATCATGAACAAAGTAATATTTTTCAAACTCAAAATATCATTATTTTTAATTAATTTAATAAGCCTTTGATCTAGCATAAGATGACAATTCCCAAATAATATTCGCGAGTTATTACATGTCTAATGGGCTGGCCACTTGTGTTTTTCAAAACTTCTTTACGTGTCCCACACTTAAATGTCGGTTTCTTGTAAAAAATTTTAAATGACGGCAGAATGCCCATGTGCTGTGTTGTCTCATCCTATCGATCGTTGTGGTAGAAAGTCATTAAAATCTAGAATTCTAGATTTATTGTCGATGATGCCAGTATTCAATTTCTAGTAATTTTTCAACGTATATTGTTTCGTGTTCAGATGTGGTTATAGTGACATACAACACAACTTTGTATAATTTAAAACTATTAATTTTTTAGGTGTTAGCTATTTAAATTTAATTGAAATATTCAGTGGAGATTCACTCAAAATAGTATACTTTTATACCGAATATATATTATCTACTATTTATTATTTAGTGTTTTCATTAACGTTATTTCAAGGTTATCACTCTTAACACAGTATATTTAGGTTTTGTGTTTCATAAAATATTTGATATTTTACAAGAAACTTACACTGTAGAATCTTCGGATTAATTCAAGAGTGTGCATATTCATATAGATACAGCTGCTTGCAATAATTCAAAATGTACATTACAGCAATACGTGCACCAATTTCGCTCGCCATTAACTTAACATTTAAAAAAAAATACTATAAAATTCTGTTATTCTGTATTATTGTTAATTCGTTTCAATTCTCATCCATGAGTATTAAGTTAAACAAATTGTATGAACATTGCAATAATGTCATACCGTACATAGATTACTGGAGATACCTATATAATTTAATTTTTTTATTCTATAATTTATATAAAATATGTTGGATTGCATTATAATTATATGCATACAAAAAATTTTAATAAAAGTACTAACGTTTGAAAAATTAATTTACTTAGTGTGAATAAAAAAAGTGTTTACCTAAAACACTTTCTCCATCGAATAACAGAAACTGAATTACCTGTACATAAATATAACTACACAAAGTAATCTTTATAACATAAAAATATATATAAAAATAATATTTTCAATCACATTTAAGGTTATTCGAAATTAAAATACGACTCTTTTTATGCAAATTACGTTAAATAATCGATGTTTGTGTGTGCTTGTAGGTGCTGGAAGATAGAAAAAATAGTTGGTATCAATCGACAGAAATTGAAAGCAAAAATATGACTGGTTTTATTCTGTAATTATCTTAGATATTTTAAAATTAGAATATCTCTTATAATTAAAACTTTGTATTGTTATAAGTGGAATCAAAATTATTAAATGAAGAGTAACTTACTCTGTAGATTAGAGAAACGAAATTAAAACCAAAGACAAAGTTTAAATTTTTTTATTAGTTATTTACATATTAAATTTTAATTCGATATCGATCTTTTAACGTGGATTTATTATTTACAATGCTAATTCCTGTGAGATGCGAATCACCCCTGTGGTAAATAAAAAATTTAATTGAAAAAGTAAAATTTTTGACAAAAAAAATATTCTTTAATGTAGGTGGGAAATGTATAGTTTTTAAACGAAGGAAACTGGTAAAAGTCACTTTCTTCAACGAAAGATCGACTTTCTTTTGTTTTCCCTTATTTCTTAAAAATCTTAGTCACCCTGGAAATTCTCAACCCCTCGAAAAATCCTTTTTTTTCCCTGTTCATGTGGAAAAATACAAAATGCTGATTGGTGAAAATTAGTGAGAAAGAGAAAGAATTTTGCATCATTCGAGGAGTACGCCAAAACATTCGAAGATAAAACAGACGTATTCCACATCTTGAGTATAATATAAATTTTGTTTAAAAAATTTGAATTGAAAATATGCCAATAAGAATTTCATTGACACTTTTTAAGTATTTTACAGTGATTTTAAAATAAAGTTTATTGTGAAGATAATTAATTTTTTCGGATTTATTTCTATTTAATACATATTAATTAAATAACATTTTAATTTGGATATTTTTATAATAACACTATTGTACAGAGTATTTATCAATTAATTAAAATTTTTCGACAGGCTAGGCATGTCCTTTCTTAAAATCCAATTATTAGCTAGGTTGAGGCCGAAGTTTTAGACGCGAAAACGTGTACGTCAGACGTTTACGTTTTATAAATCTTGTATCTCTGTCGGTATGAAATATAACATATTTAAAATGTATAGGAATTGAATAAGACAAAGAACAATTAATATACAAACACACAAACAAGAATAATAATAATGATAATAATTAAAATGTTTAATTTAAATGATTATCGAAACGGTTATTGAATAAATGGATTGAAATATTAGAAAATGTCAAACAAACAAAATCAATGGATAAATAGAAAAATTTCGTTAAACTAAAGTATGTACCAAAGTTATTTAAAAAAATTAAAAAACTACTAAGAAGTAGAGTTAATCTTTTTAATTATAGCAGAGGCCGCAGAGAAATAATGGCATGTGCAAACGGACAGATACATGCGAGAAAAAATTTAATAAAATATAGCAATATTATTGCAGTGATAGTGCAGATATATAAAAACATCGATGGAAATGTTTTCTTTTAATAGATAGTATATTGGCTGCAGAGAAACGTGACTACTAATACATTTATTTACACCACCAAAAACTACTTGTAAGACACTTTACCATCATTAACTAATATAAATGTTTATCAAAGAATATTGGTTTTATATCAGTTGGTGGGTCACTTGATCATATTAAAGTAGTAAATTACTGATTATAGTAAAATGTAATCAAACTGAAACAAAATAAAGTTACGAACAATTGATTGTAATACTAATAATTCATTTAAGCTTTTTTAACATCATTTCTATGATTTGAAAGTTTTCTCATATAGTTTCAACAATTATAAATGACACATTTCTTGTGAAACAAATAAATTCATATACAGCGGAAACTGGCACCTGCATTCGATGGGCACCTGTAAAACCTGACACAGGAAAACCACCTGCATTCGATGGGCACCTGTCAAAACGGGCAAAAATTTCTGGCACGTAATTCTTCATCCATGGAGCCTTCGTAAGTTTAAGTTACCTGTATTAAACGACCACGTGTGTAACGCGACCGCGGGCATCGATTTCTGGTCCGAAACAACATACATTTCTTGCAACAAAGGAAATTCATTTCAGTTTGTTGGGAAACGTCCGAAATGCAAAGTGCTGTCGTTAGAAGATAGTATTAAAAGTTATCACAACAGCAATTAGCGGCGAAGTTTAATTGTGGGAAAACTAAATTTATTTTTCCCTAGACCTACAGTTCCTTGGAGGTGTAAAATATTGTAATTGCTCCGCGATTGTAATGAAATCGTATAATGAAAAAAAAATAAAATCGTTTTACTATTAATTAATAATTTTTCTTATTGTACTTAATTAATTAAAAAAATATTAATATTTTAATAATACAGTATTTTTAGAGTTAAAATAAGATTAAACTAACGAATATCACAACCAAATTGATGTAGAGATACGACGCGCTTGTATATCGACTTGTATATCGATGACGTAGTACACGTAACTGAGGAAAGAACGAAAAGAACCGAGTCGAATTAATTAAGTCGGAAAAAAGAAAGTGTGCATTATAATCGAGAAAATGCGAGTAGTGTGTTATTGTAACTATTCTAAAATGGAAATGGCTTAATCTTTTAAAAAAAATGTTGTGTACTAATTTTAGCATTCTAAAAGATTATTATCCATGACTTGCGTGTATAAATATAATTAAGATTATATAAAATACGCATTTTCTATTAATAGCACTAAATGATGAACAATTTTAACGTTACTAAAATTTATTATCCATTAAATTTAGTCTTTCGAGTCTGTGCAGAGAAAAAATGCATTAGTATATTACACACCTATAATCATTATAAACTTTCATAGTAAGTGGATAAGTCCATTAAAGGCTTTTAAAGTAAGTCAATATCATGTAATTAGATAATAACTAAGTAAAAGCGTTTTATCTTTACGTTCATTGCAAAATAAAGATAGGAAATTTATAAACGTCAGCACGAATATACTCCATTATTTTCACAGAAGAACCGAAGAAGTAATAACAGCAATCAATAATATAATCTAACATGTCATCGTCTTCAGATAAATCTTTTTGCTTGGCGTATATCTTATTCCCAATATTAAATTCAGCAAAATTATTCGGTTTAGACATCTGCATCCCTTGTCAGTGCATCAAGCAGGAAACAGAAGAACGAAGAACGAACATTTTATCATTTTTATATAATATTTATAATAGTTTAGTTGAAATATTTCTTTGGACTGTAGTATTTGTGTGCTTCATAAGAATTAACGTACCCGATATTTACGCTTTACGAGTACTTCATATCTTCAATGACTATGCATTACCAGCAGCAGTAATAACATTTATTTTTATCGAGTATGTTGCCGGACAATTTACACTATTAAAACGGAATAAACTTTCATTTCATTGTGTGAAAAGCAGTTACTATGAAGAACTGCAGAATGTCAGCGCGATGCATAAATATTTATTAGTAGATTTCTTTATAATGATGGGAATATTTACTGTGTTTTCCATCGTATCGTACTTTTCTTTATTTCGTGAAATTAAACGACAAAACGGTACAGACACAGAAGCATTTATTTCTACCGTGTTTCATACAGTATCGATGATTTATTGTGTTGGTCAAATTTTCTCCTTACTTTTAATATTTAGAGTCACATTACTGCTGATTGGTGAAAGATGTATTAGACTTTCTGAAGAGTTAAGTGAACTAAAAGTAAGAAGCATATCACTAAAGGAAAAAGTAGTAGAAATGATCGAAAAACACGTAGAAATTTGGGAATTTTTCGAAGCTTTTAACGAAAAATGGAAAATTCTTTCTCCTTTTGTTTACACTCATTTGGTTTACATCACTTCTTTCGTGTTGTATGCTGGATTGTTTGTGAAGATGGAATTCTATTTACGTATTGTCATCTCGTGTGTTTCTGTAGTTTCGTTGTTTTCATTTGTTGCAGTGTGTTGGAAATTGTCTGCTTTTACTTCGTTGGTTAGTACAAATTTAAAGTATCACATACTTTTATATATTATTTTATAATAAATAATACATATTGTAATCTTAAATAGTCGAAATCAATATACATTTTAAAGTTTACTATCTTATTTTTTAATGTAGAAAATGTGATATAAGTTTTTAAATAAGCATAGTTTTTATAAATAATTTAAAAATTATAAAACGATATGTGAAATGTGATAATTACTAATTTTCATTTTGTTTTGAGATAAATATAATTAAATAGCACGATTTTTTATAATTTCGCTTCATTTACTTTGTTAAATCACATGTTTCTGATTTTAACATCAAATTTATTTATTTAGTTGTACGACGATTTTATTTCTATTGAAAAAGTATTTCCTGCAGATTTATCACCATTATTCCTATTAAAGGTAAGTTTATTTTTATAATTTTTGAATTTAAATTTGTTTACTGAAAAGGTTTTGCATAAGGTATCAAAATTAAGTTAATATTCTTCAGAGTTTTGGGTAGGAGCGCAAGTAGCTACATTAGCATTTTTAATTATGATCCAAAGTAAAATATTTTCATTACAAATTATTTTAATTATGATCATGAAATTTTTCATTTTAGATACTCAATTTTATGAAAAGATATGGAAGAAATCCATTAGGAATTACGGTAGGAGGCTTCTTTTACGTCAAAAGAAATTTCGTAATAAGGGTGAGTAATATTATAAAATATCATTGTGAATTTAAACACATATATAAAAATTGCTTTACTTATTAGGTGATTAGCGGACTTTACTCGACATTGTCTTCGTTGATTCAAGTGAGTGGTGTGATGAATAAAGAAAAATTATGCAATGCAAATCTTAGCAGTAAAAATGTGTTTAACAGTACTTTGAAATAGATAAGTAGTGTTTTCCTTTGGAAACATAAAATATTTACCTAAATATTTGTAAATGTATTGTCTACAATTGTATCAAGTAATTAAGATGTAGTCACTTATTGAAAAAAATAGTAGTACGTGTAAAACTATTTCTAGAATTTTTAACTTCAAAATGCAAATATATTCCGAATGGATATGAAAATTGTACCTCTTTACCTCAAATCAGTACATTTGCAACTTGTATTGTAAGTTTTCAAAGCACAATCTATACAAAATCCGTCATATTTTCGGTTAGCAATCTAACTGTGCTCATCTGCTACAGTTCATTCCAAGAACAATTTACAGAAAATATAAAAAAAAAAAACACTTTAAAATACATTATATTATTAACTGTGAGAGGCAGCAGAATTTGCTGAAGAGCAGTCTATCATCTGGTTAAACAGATACTCGTACAATAACAAAAAGTGTTAAAACTATTAGGTGCAAGACTCTAAAAAGCCATAAAACACAACCGCTAGATAGAATTAACTAGTAACAAGATAAGCACTGGATGATCTAACAGTTAATCCCAAAAACTTTTGGTTCATAACTAGTAGAAATAATTATCATTTTTGTAATTAGCTATTTTCTGATTTCTTTACAGTAAGTAAAGATTTTTTTTTTATTTTCTGGAATTAAAGTTACTATTTTTCAAGTTTAATAAGACGTAAATTAAATAAAACGCGACATTCCTTAAATCAAATTAATATTTTTTGAAAGTAAATAAAGCAGTTTTGTAATTATATTTACTTAAAGTGAAGATAAGTTGTATATTTTTTTAGAATGATATATTATATTTTCCTATAAGTGTCACTTTTTAGAATGTAACTTTTATTTTCTAAATAAAGTTACTTTTCTGCAATAAAATTTTTTCATCTGAACATTTTCTCACTGTAGAATTTGTTTCTAGAGTTTAAGTTGCATTTTCAGAAAAACTACGATTACCTTTTAAATACGCAATTCATTTTTTATGAAAATGATTTTAAATTTTATGAAATTAAATGATTTGCGTTTGTAATTCTTTACGCCCAATTTAGTTTTACTTCAATCAAATGAACACTTTCTAAAACTAGTGTTTCACTATCAGAAAATTATTTTTTTAATCAAAATGAATAAAAAATTTGTCTGTAATTTATATTACGTTTTCTAATCAAACATAATTTTTATAAATATCACTCAGTTTTGTAAAAATAAGTATTTATTTTTGTAGATACGAAGACTAAATTTAGAAAACCGCAATATCTTTATTTTATACTTTTAAAAATAGGGTTGGTTCTGCAGTCTGTTACCAAAGTATAAAAACATCATATATTTTGTTTTTTAAATTTTATTTTGATACTATTACTAGAAATATTAATTATTCTTTATCATTATTTCAATTATTTTATCAGGTTTTTATTACATTTTATAAAATAGAATAAATTTTTTAATATATTTAACATATATCATGTTTAACATCCAGGAATTTTCAAAGAAGTTTTGAAGCTTATAAATAAAAAAAATGTCAACAAGGCAAGATGCCGCTGAAATACCAATAGATGTATCTCATGCAACTCTTTGGAGAACATTAAAAAACTATAACAATGTACAATATGTAACAATAAAGTTGAAACTAGCTTTAACTGCCAAACACATATCAATGAATTTAAATGAATAATGGCAAGAAATAAGGTTTAGTGATAAAAAGTTTAATTTATATGGCCCTGATGCGTTTACATATTATTGGTATGATTTAAGAAGAAAAAGCAGAGTTAAAATAAGCCATTAATCTATAATGATTTAGGGTAGTTTTGGAGGAAAATGGAATGGATGGAAAAGAAAAACTAATTTAGTATTTGTTGACAAAGATATGATTACATTTAATGCATTAATTGGAAGACATGAATGGTAGTTTCAACAAGATAATATTCTCATTCGTGTCTCAATGTAAACAAAAAATTGGTTTTAAAAAAGAAAATATTGATGTAATATTAACTGGCCTTCGTGTTATCCAGATTTAGATCCTATTGAAAATTTATGGAGATTTTAGCAGCCATTGTTTATCAAAATAAGAAACAATATGAATCTGTAAATTAATTGAGAATTGTAATAATGGATACATGGAATAAACTTAAAAATAAACAATTAAAAAAGTAATAAACTCCATGCTAACAAAATTTTTTTCAAATAATTGTAGTCGAAGCGGGTAAAACCAAATATTGAAAGTGTTTAAAATATATGTAATATTTATTTTTATAATTTTAGAAAGTGTACGTATACATTGGTAACAAGTAAAAAGCGATAACTTTTATTATATTATTATTGAAAGATAAAAAGCTTGAAAATGATATTTTTGTAATTGTCTTTAAACGTATAAAAGTATTTTCTACGAATAAATTTTGAAAAATCACAAATTTGTAGTTTTTTTATAATTTTGTAGCATACTATATATCTGAGAGGCAAGATGACCATCTACTACCATGTCATAATACTGTAGATCTTTTTTCCCGGTATATTCTACCAAAGACAAGGTAATACGTCCAAAAATTTTCATATTTACTTTTTCAAACACATTTCGGATTTTCATAAGCATTGGAATTTACATTCACTACCTCTCTCAACAGAAGTATGTCGTGATAACAAGAAAAACGCATTTAAAATTTTTTACTGTTCCTTAGAGTAAACTCGACGCAAATTATAGTAAAAAAATAATTATTTAGTGTTATTAAACATCCTATAAATACTTTTAAACAGTTTAATTTGTTAACTTAACTTTGCTGATAATCCTCCGTGCAAAAAGTTTCCGCCATTTTTTTCAAATTATTTCCTGTAAGTCAATGCGCGACGTTCACTGAGTCACGTAATGTTTTTAACAGGCGCCTCAACGATTTTTACTTGGACTTGAAACGGCGAACGTGTACTTCTGCTTGCAATACAAGTTTAACGTTTGAACTTGCGCCTGAACCTTTCTACTGAGTGACAAATAAACGAACTTCTACTGTATTTTAATAAAGTTTGCCTTTTACTTATATTAAGTTAAACAAATTGTATGAACTTTGCAATAAAGTCATTTTGTTTTTTTCTGTCATTGAAGAATATCTTTGATATAGATTTAATAACATACACTACAAAGATTATTCCAGATAGTTATATAATCTTATCTTAAATTTTTTTATTTTATGATTTATATAAAATATGTTAAATTGCATTGTAATTATATGCATTAAAAATATTAAACCAAATAAAAAAAATTCATTTATCTAGTGTGGATGAAAAACATGTTTTCCTGAAACACTTTTTCCATTGAATAACAAAAACTAAATTACCAGTATATAAATATAATTACAAAAATTAATCTATATAGCATAAAATTATATATAAAAATAATCATTTTAATCACATTTAAAGTTATCAAAAATTAAAATAAAACTTTTCTTTATGCAAATTACGTTAAATAATCAACGTGTGTGTTTGCTTGTACGTGCGGGAAGACAAAGAAAATTGTTGGTATCAATCGAAAGAAATTAAAAGTAGTTTTTATTCTGTAAGTATCTCAAACATTTTAAAATTAGAATATCTTTTATAATTAAAAGTTTGTATTGTTATAAGTGAAATTACAATTATTAAATGAATAGTATCTTAGAAAAACGAAATTAAACCCTCGGAGAACGCCTAAATTTTTTATTACTTATTTCGATATTAAATTTTAATTTGATGTCGATTTTGTTAACGTGAATTCAATATTTACAATGCTAATTTCTAAATTTAGATAGATGTAGTTGGATACAATGCCTGATAAGTATTCTTATTTTGAATTAATTATCGGCCGCAGTTTGCTCTATTAATACAATAATGTAAACAATTGCATTTAAAAATTTATATTTTTAGTTATATGAAGAATAATTTAAATGATTTNTTTTGAATTAATTATCGGCCGCAGTTTGCTCTATTAATACAATAATGTAAACAATTGCATTTAAAAATTTATATTTTTAGTTATATGAAGAATAATTTAAATGATTTCGTTACATGCTAAGGTAATCTAGTAATTCTGATTAGTGAAGAATTTTCTGTATGAAGTGTTACACGAATATCTATAAACTAAAATTAAAAATGAAGGTAAATTACAGGGTGGTAGTTATAAAGCTGTGATACTCAGAAAACTTTGTAGCCCTAACAAATAAACCAAACTATGCCAATAAGCTAATTTAGTTATAAAAATATATCATTACATAATAAATGGCGCTACAAACAAAACTCTAAAATGACACAAATTTAAGGAGCAATTTTCTATTTCAGTAATTTTGGTAAAAATTGACATGGCAGCAGTTTCAGACTATATAAGATGGGCCGAAAGTCACTTTTCCATGTAAAAATGAAATAACTTCTTAATGTTTAATTATTTCCTAAGTTTCTTTATAACATTTTAATGTACACATCATAGAAATTTTTTTATATACACATTAAAAAATTATATTTAAAATTACTTTTGTTTTTTTCTTCGCAATAGCAAACTCTTTCTATGGTAAAGTGACTTTTGTCCTACCCTGTACTGCAGCATAATATACGTCTACTTTCAAACTTACTTTTATACACAAATAAAACTAAAGTGTTGAATATGACGATTAATATATGTGTATATTTGAAAAATATATCCTGATGTTAGGAATGTTCTACATGAAAAATTTTATGCTGAAACGTGTAAATTACTATTAGGATATGTAGTTATAAACTGTAATTTAAGGAAAAATTGCAATATAAATAAATATTTCTAAATCACAGTGTTTCCTTTTGTAGGTGTTGATAGACATAGAAAAAGATAGTACAATGACCTACGAATGCAAGATTTGTGATAAGTCGTTCAATAGAAAACAGAGTTTAAGTTGTCATATGAGAATCCATACAGGAGAAAAACCTTACAAATGTGAAACATGTAAAAGATGTTTTGCTCAATCGACCACTTTGAAACATCATCTTAGAACCCACACGGGAGAAAAACCATACGAGTGTTTCATATGTAATAAATGTTTTGCTCAATTGAGCACATTAAATAATCATCTCATAATCCACACGGGAGTAAATCCATACAAATGTGAAACATGTAAAACATGTTTTACTCGCTTGAGCACATTGAAGCATCATCTTAGAACCCACACTGGAGAAAAACCATACGAATGTAAAACATGTGAAAAATGTTTTACTCGCTCGAGCACATTGAAACGTCATTTTAAAACCCACACTGGAGAAAAACCATACGAATGTAAAACATGTAATAAATGTTTTGCTCAATTGAGCAGTTTGAAACGTCATCTTAAAACCCACAGAAAAGAAAAATCATAAATGCATAACATAATAATGTTTCGTCCTTCGTGCAGTTTAAATCGATTTATATGGCAGAAAAACTCCACGAATGTAAAATATGTTATAAATGCTTTCCTGAAGAATAATATTAGATTGTTATTCCAGAAGTGATCTGAGAAAGACACTACACAAGTATGAAATAACGAATCAAAATTTCTCCCATGAAATGAAGAAAAGTAACAATACAGCGACTTATTCAAATGTAATATCCAGCGATTATGTTAGCAGCAATTGTCGTTTCGAAGAACAAATTTGTGTAATTCAGCATTTTTTACTCATTATGAATGTAGACTATTCATTTGTTTCATGTGTAATTGTCAATTTTAAACTGAAGTTTACTAAGATGCTCATCGTATAATGCACGATTAATACCCATTTAAATGCACTATTTGTTTTTAAACTTTCTGCAACTATAAGGCTTTAGAAGAACACAAAACAATACACAATTCATTAGTCGATTCGTCTTACCATTGCAATATATTCAATGTAACATTTGCTTCAGAAAAAAATTATAAAGTTCATCTTGAGTATAATATAAATTTTGTTTAAAACATTTCGTTTGAAAATATGCCAATTAGAATTTCGTTGACAATTTTTCAGTATTTTACAGTGATTTTAAAATAAAGTTTATTGTGAAGATAATTAATTTCTTGCATTTATTTTTATTTAATACATATTAATTAAATTACATTTTAATTTGGATATTTTTATAATAACAGTAGTGTACAGAATTTTTATTAATTAATCAAAACTTTTCGACAGACTAGGCATGTCGTTTATTAGAATCCAATTATTAGCGAGGTTGAGGCCAGAGTTTTAGACACGGAAACGTGTACATCAGGCATTCACGTTTTATAAATCTGTTATCCCTGTTATAATAAAATATAACATATTTAAAATGTATATGAATAAAATAAGACAATAAACAAGCAATATACATACACACAAAGAATAAGAAGAAAAATAATTAAAATGTTTATTTTAAATGATTATCTAAACGTATATTGAATAAATGAATTGAAAAGTTAGAAAATGATAAACAAACAAAAAAATCAACGGTTAAAGAGAAAAATTTTGTTAAACTAAGATATGTATCAAAGTTATTTGAAAGAATTAAAAAACTAGTAAGAAGTATTAATAGAATTAATTTTCTTAATTGTAGCAGAGGCAGCAAAGAAAAAAATGGATTGTGCAAAGGGATCGATACGTGCAAGAAAAAAATTAATAAAATATAGCAATGTTAATGGTACTAATAGTGCAGATATATAAAAACCTCGATGGGAATTATTTTTTTTAAAGATAATATATTGGCTGCACTGAAACGTGAGTTCTAATACATTTATTTACACCACCAAAATCTACTTGTAAGACACTTTACCATCATTAACTAATATAAATGTGTATAAAAAGTATTAGTTTTATATCACTTGGTTGGTTACTTGATTATTTTAAAGTAGTAAATTAGTGATTATAGTAAAATGTAATCAAACTCGTGTTTAAACAAAAACAAAGTTAAAACAAATTGATTGTAATACTAAAAATTCATTTAAGCTTATTTGACATCATTTCTAAAATTTGAAAGTTCTCTCATATAGTTTCAACAATTATAAAGGACTTACATTTCTTGTCAAACAAATAAATTTATATAACTGGATAACATTTACCATTTACATCTGAATACAAATGTTTTTATTAGGGTAGATAGACCTAGGCTTAATCTTTAGACCTATCTGTATACCTACTGTAATAAGTCGTTATTATTTATTAATATATTTAATTAATATTATTTATATTTTGTAATTACATATGTATATATATAGAGTTGTGATTATTACCTATAAGTACGAGTTATTAGTTTGAAAAATAATTTGTTCAATATCATCATAAGTTATTTATATGTGGTAAATTTTTTTAGTATTATAAATAATGAAACAAGGATTATTGAAAATGATAATTATGTTGACACTGAGTCAACACAATTATCACCAGTAAATTTCCTCCAGATGATCCAAAATAGTGTAGAAATTATCCCAAATATTAATATTATTATGAGCTGTGGGGTTCTGAATATAAATTCACAATACAGTTAACTGAAACTTATATTTTTAGATACACCAACAACAAAAACGTTGTATAACTCGTTAGAAAACATGTCCGACGCTTTTTTCTCGAATTGTTCTCTTGTTTTAAATTTTTTTTTCACACTTTGCTCCATGGCGCTAGTTTTCTCTGGAGGTGGCGTGACAATAACATCTTTGTTTCACGTTCAATTCTAAAATATATATTATCTATTTTACATTTAAAATGAATAAACTGTTAAATTTTTTCATCTCCACTATTTGTTTAAAATTTTTATGAAAACACTAGTTGTCTATTTTCAAATGTCATTGCTCGCCATTTTTATTCAGGAAATATAATCCTATTTAGCGATTTTATAAAATAATCATAAAAATCGAATAACATGTTACCATGTAACATTATTTTATTTTGTACGTTGTAATTAAATATTAGATTATAATTATAATTCGTTTAACTCCTTAATGCCCATAATTAATTAATTTAATGTAATTAGGCATTAAAAATACTTAAAACTGAAAAAAACAAAAGAAATGCGTTAATTTTGAAAAATAAGCTTTAGATTTTATTTTCCTTTGTCTGGCCTTTCTGTGAAATCTAACACCAATGAGTCGTTGTTTACACAGATGGAGTTGGATTTCCTGGGGCATTCTCATAGATGTCTCGGGAGGACAAGGGTTTAAATTAGGGTGAATACTAAGTAGGCATATATTTTTAAATATTTTTAAATAATTAAAATTTTAATTCAGATTTCTTACCCTCCTAATTAATTAAATTTATATATAAAAACATCTATTATTTAAAAAAGTTAATGAACTATTTGAGGTCGTTTTCGACATCAGAAAGTAGCTATAAATAACTTTCCCGAAAGAAAATTCCTGAGCTAGAACTTTAGAACGATTAATTAAATTTGATTTAAAAAATTTCATTAAAAAACAATTGAGCTTTAATCGAGCCTTATCAAAGTCTAATTAAAATCGTGTTAATATTTTTTCAGGCGGGAAAAAAATTTGAAAAAATGTAGAGACCTAAAAACATTCCAAAAATCTAAAAAAAAATATTTTTGGGGCCGAAAGGACCGAACATTATGTAACGCTATATAACTTTCCTGAGTTAACTCACAACCGGACGTTAAGGCGTTTTACAATTTAAGCTTGACACCTCTTCTATGAGAATTAGTTTTTTGTAAAACGCTATACTCATTAACAACGATGATATGTTTTAAAATTATTTTATTTTCAGTAATAGGAATTAAA
Source organism: Centruroides sculpturatus (assembly GCF_000671375.1). Lineage (NCBI taxonomy): Eukaryota > Metazoa > Arthropoda > Arachnida > Scorpiones > Buthidae > Centruroides > Centruroides sculpturatus. The sequence continues at coordinate 570,405 of NW_019384693.1, read as the reverse complement.
AAAATAAATCTTATAAATAAAAAATATATATGTGTGTATGTATGTATATATATATATATATGTTACTCTGAATGACCGATATCTGGCAAATGTCAAGATTTTCTGGTGAATGTCAGCATTCATATAGTCGTTTCGTGTACGAAATATGTACGAAATATTTGATAAATATCATTATTTTTAACTTACATCGACAAATGTCGACATTCGGTATGCATTAATGGTAAATGTTGAATAAAAATATTTGTATTACGTTAAGTAAAAAATGCAAGTTATTAATATGTCAAAATAAGAGAAAGTTTAATACTAATCTATAAAAATTAAGTTCTAAATAATGATATCAAAAACATTCATTTGACTTGTCACATCTTTGCATAAACATATTGTCATAAATAAAACGAATACATCATGACGAATACATCATGTATCAAGTAAATGGTGTACGTTTTCAAAAATTGTTTCTTATAAAAAGTGTAGAAAGTCCACGAGGAAATGTCAACGCAAACATAATTCATAAAGCATTATTTTTCTTAATAAATATACATAAAGTCAAATAGACTTTTATCGTGTATTACCCTGTTTTCCAGAAAATAAGACAGTGTCTTATATTAATTGTTACTCTCAGAGATGCGCTAGGTGTTATTTTCAGATGTCTTATCTTTCCATGAAGAAGAATTTACATTTATTGTTGAACAAAAAATACTCAAGTCGAACTTAGATGTGAGTGATGTACATCTGGTCATGTCAAACTGAACTTAACTAAAACCGAAGTCACGAACTGAAGTGAACTTAAGAAGTTCCTGTGCTGGAGTGGACTTCCCACTCTCAATTTACTTCCCACTGTTATCGTCTCCTTCCTAGTCTTTCCACTCTCGCTTCAATTTTAATTTTTTATAGCGTTGTCTCGGGCTCGATGACCAATTAGTGCTTACTGAACCGTAGCACTATGCAAATGTGTTGTGGCATGATTCCAGGCCGACCAGTTAGCGATCACTAGCCGTAACGTTATGCAAATCTGTGATTTCCAAGCCATAGTCTTATGCAAATCATGTTGTGTGACGTAATTGTCTGCCGACCAATCAGTGGCTGTAATTTAAAAAGCCAACGGCCACTTTCAACCATCTGTCGATTTCCGTTACGAGTAAAAACAACTTTGCTCGGTCTTACTTTCAGATGATGTCTTATTATCGGAGAAATATGGTACCAGATATTTATCTCTGGAAAAATCTACCTTTTCTTGTAATACATCTTATCTAATGAATTTGTCGTCACTCAACGCATCCCAGGAACCCACATGAACAATACTATTAAGGTAAAAGTACACTCACTGCCAAAAGTTAAGCACGGAGCAATAAACTGCGAAAAAATTGACAAATACAGCTGTGATTGACACAAAATGCAGCAGGACAGTAGCAAATATGTTTATGCATGAAACAACACAGAGAGTTACATAGAAAAATGAAAACAGTATTGAATTTTCATAAAGTATAAGATGAAATCATATTGGAATCATTAACAAAATGATGTTTAAATCCAAAACAAACAAACAAAACCGACATTAGTAGGGTAAATGGTCACCCATTATCCTTACACAAAGTTTACAGCGTGTAACCACGCCTTCCATGAGGTGATCAACCACTCCAGAGTCAAATAAGTGCCATTCCTCCTGTAGAGCAGTTTGCAACTCTGTGAGAGTGGCAGGGGGTGGGAAACATGTACACACAGCACGGCCGAGGGTACCCCAAAGATTCTCAATGGTATTGAGGTCTGGCGAATACGCCGGCCAATCCATACGCGCTATTCCTTCACTCTCGAGGTAGTCGTCGACGAAGGCAGCTCTATGGGGTCGTGCGTTATCATCCATTAAAACAAAAGCAGGACCAACTGCTGCAGCATACAATTTCACAGTGGGTTCGAGGACTTCATCCCAATACCGGACAGCCATCACAGAACCCCCTCGATACATGTGCAGGTCGGTGCGATATCCCAATGAAATGCCTGCCCACACAATAATGCTTCTACCTCGGAATGCGTGATGCTCGATGATGTTCTGGGGTCGATTGCGTGTGCCTTTTTTTCTCCACGCTCTTACACGTTTGTCATCTGGCTCCAGGGGAAATCGCAACTCATCCGTGAACATAACGTTGTCCCAATCAGACACAGTCCAATTCACATGTTGCCGACACCACTTTAATCGTGTGCCTCTGGATTGGACGGATAGTGGAACACAAACTCGTGGTACCTGGGCGTACAGTCCGTTCATGTGTAGCCTTTGGCGCACAGTAGTAGCAGATATCGTTTTACCAATGGCTGCTGCAACCATCGATGTCACACGTGTAGAGGTTGCTCTTCGATTCCGCTTGGCTACAAGAGCAATATAGCGATCTTCTGCAGGGGTCGTAACTCTTGGGTGACCGGCCACAGGTCTTCGGACAACTGTTTGGCTTGTTTGGAATTGTTTTCATAACCGTGAAATGACGGAATGATGAACGCTGAAGAAAAGAGCAACATCTGTGATTGATTGTCCTGTTTCAAGACATCCCACACACCGCCAGCGCTCACTGTCTGTTATTCGTCTTCTGGAAGTCATAGAAACACGTCAGTCATGCACAGTAATTGTACAACAGTTCTCCACACTTTTTCTCGGCACTTACATGCAACTCCTCTCACACTTCAGAAGGCTGGCTTCTTATATGACTGCCTGTTTTGCATATTTCGTGACACGTAACCTTGATTGATAGTAACGTAACATATTTGCATGCTTCCACCTACTTCTGCAGTGAATTGCAGCCTGTCAAATGCAGATTGCTTTCCAGACATGAACATTTTCTGCTCCGTGCTTAACTTTTGGCAGTGAGTGTACAATTATAAATATACGTTTTGTTGTTATTGAAAAGTAAAAAACAAATTTATAAAAACAAAGTGAAAATCATATTTTTCTTTAAACAAATTAAAGATTTTCACTAGAATTTTTCATCTTGAAGAAGTATTGTCTCATTGTCCACATCAAATATATTATGAATCTAATAAGTAATAAATGAAAAAGAATTAAATTTTAAGTAAGCATAAAGTTGTATTGTGAGAGTTACAGTATCAATTTTAAAACATTGTTAGAAAAAGTTATAAAATTTCTTATCGAATATTCTACTAAATTTGTGAAATTTATGATCTTCGTAATAACTGACCGATCACATGCTGTATACATTTACAAGACAGGTATTAAGTTTTAAACTTGTCACTACCGAATTTATGGAAGCGAAAGCGTAAATAACTTTTATGAAACATGTAAAAATGTAACTTTCGAAGTGTTGATAAGTAAGTAGTACTGGTTTCATTCAAAAACTTTCCAAGAAGGTGTTCTGGTACAGTCGAGATTATCTTTGTTTTGAATTGCAGAAATGTATAAGACATTTTGATAGTAGTTTTTTATCGAGAAGTTAATTATTTCTTGTTTATTATTCCTTGCTATCTATTGTTTGCAGCTTTTAGTGTGTAGGGTATTTTCAGAATAAAGATATTCTATGTATTTAGTTTCGCATGTACGAAAGTGCCGTCATTAAAATTTCTAACTGCTATGTTTTTTCAGTGAATAAGCGTAATTAATTTATGTTCGTATTGTCACGACGAAATGCCCACGTAAACAACACAGTTAAATGGGAAGTTGGACACAACATTAAAAAAAATTTGCCAATTTTTAAAATTTATTCGATCGGTTAAAACTGTTCCTAATTCAAGATATCGACTTGTTAATACTTATTCGGTGTTTTCTGTTATGGAATTTAAATAACGTACTGTTATTATGTACCCAGAGGAAAAAGTATAAATTTGAATGTTCGAGGGAATGAACTGAATCGAAACTTAGGTTTACCAGTGGCCAAGCGGTCTGTTCCAAGCACACTGGGAGTTCTATTGTGGGTTTCTGCCTATCTGGGACAGGTTGGCCACGTGAAGTTTTTTGGGTTTTCTTTACATCTGTAACACCTAAATATAGGCCAATTTCCCTGAAAAAGTCCTATCAAAAGTCCTTCAAGTGTTGGGTTAACATAACTAAACGAACGAAACTTATGTTGCATTCATAACGTACCTAACAGTTATCCATTAGTAATCTGATTTGATTAATAATCTATCAGTTTGACGTTATAATATATTGGACGTTCAATTCAAAAGATGAATTCTAAAAATAATACATAGTGTTCTGATACAGATATGCCAGACCCAGTCTCTTACTATTTGAGTTTCGTATGGAGTTACTTTATTCGTAGTGAATAAAATTAAAAAGCTGTATTAGTGTCGACGTGGGGAAAAAACGTACAACTAAACGTAAACTGAAATATGTCAACGTAATTTAAGTTATCCAACAACAGTGTGTAGCACTCATATCTGTATTTCTGTTTTGTTATGGAGGTTTTAACTGAGTAATGCTGGAAACCAGTGCGCAGTAAAAACTTTGTAAAGCTTATTGATTATTTTCTGCACCTATTATGTATATATATTTATTTATTTATATGTATTACAAATTAATTTTTCACTTTTTTCACTCTGTGGGCACTGAATCAATCTTATCTAACAAGCCGATTAACTGTTCAACTAGGTTAAAAATAATTCTAATCCGATTGAATAAGTTATACAGATTAACTGAAATGTGATATATATTAATTGTGTACATATTTATGCTATAACTTTCTAACTGCATGTATATTTTAACTACAAATTATTAAGACTATACTTATCAAAATCAATAGTCACAGTAAGGTTCATATGTATCTTTGTTTTGTACTTTAAATTTATATAAAAAAGATTCACAACTTTCCAGACTAATACACTGAAGCAAGAGTTCAGAATTACACAGGATAATTTTTCATTACAAGTTTCATGCGTACTTACGATTTTCAGCACTTTATCTTCAACTTTAACAACAGAAGAAGCATTTATTCGAGTGTCAACTGGATGCATCTGATTCCATAATGTAGGTGTATATCGTAAGCCTATTTTTACTGTTCCGATGTATTTTGGTGTCTATGGTTTGTAACAAGACACTGCAGTAACCACTCCTTTTTCATTAAGTAGGTACGGTATGTCTCTTGAAAATAATCGTTTTGTTGTATATTTAAAAATTCAGTAGCTCCATTAATGCTGTTTATGAATGAATTTATGCTCACTGAATAGTGTTTCATTACATATATATTCGAAAAACACGTATAATAATATAGTATTCATTAAAATATAATAAATAATTTGTGAAATCTTGTTAATTTATTATCTTCATTAAAAAATTGCTAAATTCTAGTAGTACCTGTCGGATAAAATTGAAAATCAGCAATTAAAAAAGTAACAAACTCCATGCTAACAACATTTTTTCAAATAATTGTAGTCAAAGCGGGTGAAACCAAATATTAAAAGTGTTTAAAATACATTTAAAATTTATTTTTATGTAATTTTAGAAAGTGTACCTACACTTTGGTAACAAGTAAAAAGCGATAACTTTTATTATATTATAAATATTATTAAAAAATAAAAAGATTGAAAATAATATTTTTGTGATTGTCTTAAAACGTATAAAACTGTTTTCTAATAAACGAAATTAATAAATTTTGAAAAATCACAAATTTGTGGCGTTCTTAAACTTTTGTAACATAATATATATTTGTAAGGCATAGAGATTTACAGCCACTACTTCTCTCAACAGAGGTATGTCGTGATAACACGAAAAATGCATTGGAACTTTCCTAATGTATCTCGGAGTAAACACGACACTAAGTGAACAAGCGCCCCAACGATTTTTACTTGGACATGAAACAGCAAACGTGTACTTCTGCTTGCCGTACAAGTTTAACATTTGAACGTGCGCCTCGACCTCTGTAATAAGTTACAGATAAACGAACTTCTACTGTATTTTAATAAAGTTTGCTTTTCACTTATATTAAGTTAAACAAATTGTATGAACTTTGCAATAATGTCATTCCGTTTTTTATATCTGTCATTGAAGAATATCCTTGATACAAATTTAATACCATACTCTACAAAAATTATTGCAGGTTCATATAGTCATATGTTAATTATTTTTATTTTATGATCCATATAAAATATGTTGGGTTGCATTCTAATTATATACATAAAAAAATAAAAAACCAAATAAAATTTTACTAAAACTACTAACATTTGGAAAATTAATTTACCTAGTGTGGATGGAGAAATTGTTTACCTAAAACACTTTTTCCATCGAATGACAGAAACTGGATTACCTGTAAATAAATATAATTACAGAAAGTAATCTTTATAACATAAAATTATATATAGAAATAATCATTTTAATCACATTTAAAGTTATCCAAAATTAAAATAAAACTTTTTTTTATGCAAATTACGTTAAATAACCAACGCGTGTGTTTGCTTGTAGGTGCTGGAAGACAAAGAAAATTGTTCATATCAATGGAAAAAAAATTGAAAGTAGTTTTTATTCTGTAAGTATTTCAGATATTTTAAAATTAGAATATCTTTTATAGTTAAAAGTTAGTATTGTTTTAAGTGAAATCAAAATTATTAAATAAATAGTATCTTAGAGAAACTAGATCAAAATTTTTGAGAACGCCTAAATTTTTTATTACTTATTTCGATATTAAATTTCGATTTGATATCGATTTTGTTAACATAGATTTAATATTTACCATGCTAATTCAGGAATTTTGAGAAATATAGTTGGATGCAATGCCTGATAAGTACTCTTATTTTTAATTAATTATCGGCCGCTAATTGCTGTATTGATACAATAATGTAGACAATTGCATTTAAAAATTTATATAAATCAAAAAACAAAACACCTTAATTTGCTGAGAAAAAATTTAATGTAAAGCTAACGTTTTCAGCCAAATCAGTTGGCCATCGTCAGGCTAAGTTGAGCACATTAAATAATCATCTCATAATCCACACGGGAGTAAAACCATACAAATGTGAAACATGTAAGAAGTGTTTTGCTGATTCGAGCAATTACAATTGTCATCTTAGAATCCACACGGGAGAAAAACCTTACATATGTAAAACATGTAATGAATGTTTTGCTCGCTCGGACACTTTGAAACGTCATCTTAGAACCCACACAAAAGAAAAACCATACGAATGTAAAACATGTAATGAATGTTTTTCTCTCTTGAGCACTTTGAAACGCCATCTTAGAACCCACACGGGAGAAAAACCATACAAATGTGAAACATGTAAAAAATGTTTTACTCGCTCGAGCACATTGAAATGTCATCTTAGAACCCACACTGGAGAAAAACCATACGAATGTGAAACATGTAAAAAATGTTTTACTCGCTCGAGCACATTGAAATGTCATCTTAGAACCCACACTGGAGAAAAACCATACGAATGTGAAACATGTAAAAAATGTTTTACTCGCTCGAGCACATTGAAATGTCATCTTAGAACCCACATGAGAGAAAAACCATACAAATGTGAAACATGTGATAAATGTTTTCCTCGCTCGAGCAGTTTGAAACGTCATCTTAAAACCCACAGAAAAAAAATCATAAATGCATAAAATAACAAATGTTTTGTTTTTCGTGCAGTTTGAATCAATCCGTGTGGCAGAAACACTCCACGAATGTAAAATATGTTATAAATGCTTTCCTGAAGAATATTTATTAGATTTTCGTTCCAGAAGACATCTGAGAGAGACACTACAAAAGTATGAAATACCCCATCAAAATTTCTCCAGTGGAATGAAAGAAAGTAACAATACAACGACTTATTCAAATGTAATTTCCAGCGATTATGTTAGCAGCAATCGTCGTTTCGAAAAACAAATTTGTGTAATTCAGCATTTTTTACTCATTCTGGATGTAGACTATTCATTTGTTTCGTGTGTAATTGTCTATTTTAAACTGAAGCTTACTTGGATGCTCATCGTATATTTCACGATTTATATTTATTTAATTGCATTATTTGTTTTCAAACTTTTTGCAACTATAAGGCTTTAGAAGAAGACAAAACAATACACAAATCATTAGTCGATTCATTTTACCATTGTAATATATTCAATGTAACATTTGCTTGAGAAGAAAATTATAAAGTTTATCTTGAGTATACTATAAATTTTGTTTGAAACATTTCGATTGTAAATATGCCAATAAGAATTTCATTGACAATTTTTAAGTATTTTACAGTGATTTTAAAATAAAGTTTATTGTGAAGATAATTAATTTCTTGCATTTATTTTTATTTAATACATATTAATTAAATATCCTTTTTATTTGGATATTTTTATAATAACACTAGTGTACAAAATTTTTATTAATTAATTAGAATTTTTCGACAGAATAGGCATGTCGTTTCTCAGGATCTAATTACAGTAGAACCTCCATTATCCGGACCTCCATTATCCGGATTTTCGATTATCCGGATTGTTCAAAATAAACAAAAATTTTACGAATTTGCNTTTTCGTATACATTTTTTGTTATTTGTAACAATAATTTTTATTTATTTTATTAGTCTGTATACATTTATATATATATTTCGCTCGTTATTTTATTTTATTTGTATTTAAATTTTTGTTCTATTTTATTTATATTCGAATGTTCTTAGCCTGACGATGGCCAACTGATTTGGCTGAAAACGTTAGCTTTACATTAAATTTTTTCTCAGCAAATTAAGGTGTTTTGTTTTTTGATTTATATACTATTGCTGAGTGTGTGTACATCAATTAAAAATTTATATTTTTAGTTAAATGAAAAATAATTTAAATGATTTTATTACATGCTAAGGTAATTTAGTAATTCTGATTAGTGAAGAATTGTCTTTATGAAGTGTTACACAAATATCTATAAACTAAAATTATAACTGCAGGTAAATTACAGGGTGGTCGTTATAAAGTTGTGGTACTCAGAAAACTTTGTAGTTTTAACAAATAAGCCAAACACTGTGAATAAGCTAATTTAGTTATCAAAATATATCTTTACATAATAAATGGCGCTACAAACAAAACTCTAAAATGAAACAAATTTAAGAAGCAATTTTCTATTTCAGTAATTTTGGTAAGAATCGACATGGCAGCAGTTTCAGACTATATAAGATGGGCCGAAAGTCACTTTTCCGTCTAATAATGAAATAACTTCATTACGTTTAATTATTTTCTAAGTTTCTTTATAACATTTCAATGTACACATCATAGAGATTTTTTGGCATGAACATTAAAAAATTATATTTAAAATTACTTTTAAATATTTTTTTCCTCTTCGCAATAGCAAACTCTTTCTATGGTAAAGTGACTTTTGTCTTACGCTGAAGTGCAACATAATATACGTCTACTTTCAAACTTACTTTTATGCACAAATAAAACTAAACTGTTGAATATAACGATTAATATATGTGTATATTTGAAAAATATATCCTGATGTTAGGAATGTTCTACATGAAAAATTTTATACTAAAACGTGTAGATTACTATTAGTATATGTAGTTATAAACTGTAATTTAAGGAAAAATTGCAATATAAATAAATATCTCTAAAACACAGTGTTTTTTTTGTAGGTGTTGTTAGACATAGACAAAGATAGTACAATGACCTACGAATGCGAGATTTGTGATAAGTCGTTCGGCAGTAAACAGCGTTTAAGTCTTCATATGAGAATCCATACAGGAGAGAAACCTTACAAATGTGAAACATGTAATACATGTTTTGCTCACTCGACAACTTTGAAACATCATCTTAGAACCCACACGGGAGAAAAACCATACGAGTGTATAATATGTAATAAATGTTTTGCTCAATTGAGCACATTAAATAATCATCTCATAATCCACACGGGAGTAAAACCATACAAATGTGAAACATGTAAGAAGTGTTTTGCTGATTCGAGCAATTACAATTGTCATCTTAGAATCCACACGGGAGAAAAACCTTACATATGTAAAACATGTAATGAATGTTTTGCTCGCTCGGACACTTTGAAACGTCATCTTAGAACCCACACAAAAGAAAAACCATACGAATGTAAAACATGTAATGAATGTTTTTCTCTCTTGAGCACTTTGAAACGCCATCTTAGAACCCACACGGGAGAAAAACCATACAAATGTGAAACATGTAAAAAATGTTTTACTCGCTCGAGCACATTGAAATGTCATCTTAGAACCCACACTGGAGAAAAACCATACGAATGTGAAACATGTAAAAAATGTTTTACTCGCTCGAGCACATTGAAATGTCATCTTAGAACCCACATGAGAGAAAAACCATACAAATGTGAAACATGTGATAAATGTTTTCCTCGCTCGAGCAGTTTGAAACGTCATCTTAAAACCCACAGAAAAAAAATCATAAATGCATAAAATAACAAATGTTTTGTTTTTCGTGCAGTTTGAATCAATCCGTGTGGCAGAAACACTCCACGAATGTAAAATATGTTATAAATGCTTTCCTGAAGAATATTTATTAGATTGTCGTTCCAGAAGACATCTGAGAGAGACACTACAAANATGTTTATTTTAAATGATTATCTAAACGTTTATTGAATAAATGGATTAAAAAGTTAGAAAATGACAAACAAACAAAATGAACGGTTAAAGAGAAAAATTTTGTTAAACTAAGATATGTATTAAAGTTATTTGAAAGAAGTAAAAAACTAGTAAGAAGTATTGATAGAATTAATTTTCTTAATTGTAGCAGAGGCAGCAAAGAAAAAAATGGATTGTGCAAAGGGATCGATACGTGCTAGAAAAAAATTAATAAAATATAGAAATGTTAATCGCACTGGTAGTGCAGATATATAAAAACCTCGATGGGAATTATTATTTTTTTAAAGATAATATATTGGCTGCACCGAAACGTGAGTTCTAATACATTTATTTACACTACCAAAATCTACTTTACCATCATTAACTAATATAAATGTCTATAAAAAATATTAGTTTTATATCGGTTGGTTACTTGATTATTTTAAAGTAGTAAGTTAGTGATTATAGTAAAATGTAATCAAATTCGTGTTTAAACAAAAACAAAGTTAAGATTAATTGATTGTAATACTAAAAATTCATTTAAGCTTATTTGACATCATTTCTGTAATTTGAAAGTTCTCTCATATAGTTTTAACAATTATAAATGACTTACATTTCTTGTCAACAGATAAATTCATATACATTACTTAGATATCATTTACCATTCACATCTGATTTCAAATGTTTTTATCGGGGTAGAGAGACCTAGGCTTAATCTTTAGACCTATCTGTAGACCTACAGTAATAAGTCGTTATCATGTATTAATATGTTTAATTAATATTATCTATATTTTTTTATTACGTATGTTTATATATAGTTGTGATTATTACCTATAAGTACCAGTTATTAGTTTGAAAATTACATTGTTTAATATCATCATAAGTTATTTATATGTGGTAAATTTTTTTAGTATTATAAATAATGAAACAAGTATTATTGAAAATGATAATTATGTTGACACAGGGTCAACATAATTATCACCACTAAATTTCACCCAGATGACCCAAAATAGTGTAGAAATTATCCCAAATATTAATATTATTATGAGCTGTGGGGTTCGGAATATAAATTCACAATACAGTTAACTTAAACTCATATTTNTCATAAGTTATTTATATGTGGTAAATTTTTTTAGTATTATAAATAATGAAACAAGTATTATTGAAAATGATAATTATGTTGACACAGGGTCAACATAATTATCACCACTAAATTTCTCCCAGATGACCCAAAATAGTGTAGAAATTATCCCAAATATTAATATTATTATGAGCTGTGGGGTTCGAAATATAAATTGAGAATACAGTTAACTGAAACTCATATTTTTAGATACACCAACAACTAAAACGTTGTATAACTCGTTAAAAAATCGTCTCCAACGCTTTTTTTTAAATTGTTCTCTTGTTTTAAATCTTTTTTTTTTTACTCTTCGCTCCATGGCGCTAGTTTTCTCCGGAGGTGGCGTGAGAATAACATCTTTGTTTCACGTTTAATTCTAAAATATGTATTATCTATTTTANAGGAGAAGGTTAAATACCAATCTATAGAAATTAAGCTCTAAATAATGATATCAAAAACATTCATTTGACTTATCACATCTTTGCATGAACATATTGTCATAAATACAACGAATACATGATGTATCAAGTAAATGGTGTACGTTTTCAAAAATAATTTCTCATAAAAAGTGTAGAAAGTCCACGAGGAAATGTCAAAGCGAACATAATTCATAAAGCATAATTTTTCTTAATAAATAAACATAGAGTCAAATAGACTTTTATCGTGTATTACCCTGTTTTCCAGAAAATAAGACAGTGTCTTATATTAATTGTTGCTCTCAGAGATGCGCTAGGTCTTATTTTCAGGAGATGTCTTATTTTTCCATGAAGAAAAATTTACATTTATTGTTGAACAAAAAATTCTTAAGTTGAACTTAGACGAGAGTGACGAACATTTAGTCATGTCGAACTGAACTTAACTAAAACCGAAGTCACGAACTGAAGTGAACTTAAGAAGTTCCTGTGCTAAAGTGGACTTCCCACTCTCAATTTATTTCCAACCTTTATCGTCTCCTTCCTGGTCATTCCACTCTCGCTTCAACTTAACCTTTTTATAGCGTTGACGTCGGGATCGATGACCAATTAGTGGTTACTGAACCATAGCACTATGTAAATGTCTTGTGGCATGATTCCAGGCCGACCAGTTAGCGATCACCAGCCGTAACTTTATGCAAATCTGATTCCTAAGCGATAGTCTTATGCAAATCATGTTGTTTGGCGTAATTGTCTGCCGACCAATCAGTGGCTGTACTTTAAAAAGCCAACGGCCACTTTCAACCATCTGGCGATGACCGTTACGAGTATAAACAACTTTGCTCGGTCCTACTTTCAGAGGATGTCTTATTTTCAGGGAAACATGGTACCAAATATTCATCTCTGAAAAAATCTACCTTTTCTTGTAATACATCTTATCTAATGAATTTGTCGTCACTCAACGCATCCCAGGAACCCACATGAACAATACTATTAAGGTAAAAGTACAATTATAAATATACGTTTTGTTATTATTGAAAAGTAAAAAACAAATTTATAAAAACAAACTGAAAATCATATATTTCTTTAAACAAATTAAAGATTTTCACAAGAATTGTTTCATCCTGAAGAAGTCTTGTCTCATTGTCCACATCAAATACATTATGAATCTACTGTAATAAGTAATAAATGAAAAAAAATTAAATTTTAAGTAAGCATAAAGTTGTATTGTAAGAGTTACAGTATCAATTTTAAAACATTGTTAGAAAAAGGTATAAAATTTCTTATCGAATATTTTACTAAATTTGTGAAATTTATAATCTTCATAATAACTGACCGATCACATGCTGTATACATTTACAAGATAGGTATGAAGTTCTAAACTTGTCACTACCGAATCTCAAACGTCACAGTACAGGAGGATATTATAATCTTATGGTTTTCTTTCTTATACGAGAACCGTTCTTCACCAGAATAACAAAGAAACCATACTTTTTAATATTGTATATTTGTTTTATTTTTTTGACGATTCTCTTTCCCTGATTCTCAGAAGCATTCTGTATTTCATTTTCTACCTATCTACACACAGCCACCATTTTTCAAAATGGTTGCTGTGTGTAGATAGGTTGAAAATGAAAAACAAAATGCTTCAGAAAATCAAATTTTGAAATAACATTTTTCAAAATTTTACATTGAAAAATTTAGTAGTATGATACGCTATTTATATATGAATTGATACTCACTAAATAGTTTTTCATTAGAGATATAAGTGTAAGCAACGATGTAATTACAAAGAATATTATAATATTCAGTGTAATTACATTTAAAACATGATAGAAAAAATTGTTTATATATTTGAAATATTGAATGGGCGTAGATTAAAAATTTTTTTATCAGTCTTATCTTAAATATTAAGAATAATCTTACCGTTATCTGGCAGTTGGTAGATAGTGTGTTAATCATAGACTGCTTAGTCTTACACTCTTTTCAAATATAAAAATTTGTGCAAATAATTGCATTATATTTTATAAAATTATGGTATATTTTTAGGTAATTTGTTACACTCATTAGTAAACCACTAAATGCTAGTACATCTCGTGAATTTCCACCAAGTAAACGTTTTCACACGTGGTGTTTTTCGTATTTTTTTCTATCTATACAAGAACTGGGATTTGATTTTCATGAAAATGTTTTCTGATAAGAACCAGTTTTAAATAGATTATTCAGACGTGCCGCTTTATTTCAGCAAGAACGTTCGATAATCTGTCATTACTGCTACCATAAGTCATACCTTAAAAATTATAATCTGTGATTAGTACATAAAAAGCATATTAATATAAACAATTTTAAATTTTATTGGAAAGTATCAATATTGTTAAATGTAAAGAGCTGTAATTACTTTTTCACACATTAAAAGANTATGTGTATGTATATATATACATGTTACTCTGAATGACCGATATCTGGCAAATGTCAAAATTCTCTGGTGAATGTCAGCATTTATACGGTCGTTTCGTGTATGTACGAAATATTTGATAAATGTCATTATTTTTCACTTACAACGACAAATGTCGACATTCGGTATGCACTGATGGTAAATGTTGAATAAAAATATTTGTGTTACGTTAAGTCAAAAATGCAAGTTATTAATATGTAAAAATAGGAGAAGGTTAAATACCAATCTATAGAAATTAAGCTCTAAATAATGATATCAAAAACATTCATTTGACTTATCACATCTTTGCATGAACATATTGTCATAAATACAACGAATACATGATGTATCAAGTAAATGGTGTACGTTTTCAAAAATAATTTCTCATAAAAAGTGTAGAAAGTCCACGAGGAAATGTCAAAGCGAACATAATTCATAAAGCATAATTTTTCTTAATAAATAAACATAGAGTCAAATAGACTTTTATCGTGTATTACCCTGTTTTCCAGAAAATAAGACAGTGTCTTATATTAATTGTTGCTCTCAGAGATGCGCTAGGTCTTATTTTCAGGAGATGTCTTATTTTTCCATGAAGAAAAATTTACATTTATTGTTGAACAAAAAATTCTTAAGTTGAACTTAGACGAGAGTGACGAACATTTAGTCATGTCGAACTGAACTTAACTAAAACCGAAGTCACGAACTGAAGTGAACTTAAGAAGTTCCTGTGCTAAAGTGGACTTCCCACTCTCAATTTATTTCCAACCTTTATCGTCTCCTTCCTGGTCATTCCACTCTCGCTTCAACTTAACCTTTTTATAGCGTTGACGTCGGGATCGATGACCAATTAGTGGTTACTGAACCATAGCACTATGCAAATGTCTTGTGGCATGATTCCAGGCCGACCAGTTAGCGATCACCAGCCGTAACTTTATGCAAATCTGATTCCTAAGCGATAGTCTTATGCAAATCATGTTGTTTGGCGTAATTGTCTGCCGACCAATCAGTGGCTGTACTTTAAAAAGCCAACGGCCACTTTCAACCATCTGGCGATGACCGTTACGAGTATAAACAACTTTGCTCGGTCCTACTTTCAGAGGATGTCTTATTTTCAGGGAAACATGGTACCAAATATTCATCTCTGAAAAAATCTACCTTTTCTTGTAATACATCTTATCTAATGAATTTGTCGTCACTCAACGCATCCCAGGAACCCACATGAACAATACTATTAAGGTAAAAGTACAATTATAAATATACGTTTTGTTATTATTGAAAAGTAAAAAACAAATTTATAAAAACAAACTGAAAATCATATATTTCTTTAAACAAATTAAAGATTTTCACAAGAATTGTTTCATCCTGAAGAAGTCTTGTCTCATTGTCCACATCAAATACATTATGAATCTACTGTAATAAGTAATAAATGAAAAAAAATTAAATTTTAAGTAAGCATAAAGTTGTATTGTAAGAGTTACAGTATCAATTTTAAAACATTGTTAGAAAAAGGTATAAAATTTCTTATCGAATATTTTACTAAATTTGTGAAATTTATAATCTTCATAATAACTGACCGATCACATGCTGTATACATTTACAAGATAGGTATGAAGTTCTAAACTTGTCACTACCGAATCTCAAACGTCACAGTACAGGAGGATATTATAATCTTATGGTTTTCTTTCTTATACGAGAACCGTTCTTCACCAGAATAACAAAGAAACCATACTTTTTAATATTGTATATTTGTTTTATTTTTTTGACGATTCTCTTTCCCTGATTCTCAGAAGCATTCTGTATTTCATTTTCTACCTATCTACACACAGCCACCATTTTTCAAAATGGTTGCTGTGTGTAGATAGGTTGAAAATGAAAAACAAAATGCTTCAGAAAATCAAATTTTGAAATAACATTTTTCAAAATTTTACATTGAAAAATTTAGTAGTATGATACGCTATTTATATATGAATTGATACTCACTAAATAGTTTTTCATTAGAGATATAAGTGTAAGCAACGATGTAATTACAAAGAATATTATAATATTCAGTGTAATTACATTTAAAACATGATAGAAAAAATTGTTTATATATTTGAAATATTGAATGGGCGTAGATTAAAAATTTTTTTATCAGTCTTATCTTAAATATCAAGAATAATCTTACCGTTATCTGGCAGTTGGTAGATAGTGTGTTAATCATAGACTGCTTAGTCTTACACTCTTTTCAAATATAAAAATTTGTGCAAATAATTGCATTATATTTTATAAAATTATGGTATATTTTTAGGTAATTTGTTACACTCATTAGTAAACCACTAAATGCTAGTACCTCTCGTGAATTTCCACCAGGTAAACGTTTTCACACGTGGTGTTTTTCGTATTTTTTTCTATCTATACAAGAACTGGGATTTGATTTTCATGAAAATGTTTTCTGATAAGAACCAGTTTTAAATAGATTATTCAGACGTGCCGCTTTATTTCAGCAAGAACGTTCGATAATCTGTCATTACTGCTACCATAAGTCATACCTTAAAAATTATAATCTGTGATTAGTACATAAAAAGCATATTAACATAAACAATTTTAAATTTTATTGGAAAGTATCAATATTGTTAAATGTAAAGAGCTGTAATTACTTTTTCACACATTAAAAGATATATTGGGTTATTTATTATTACGGAACTTGAAATGTACTTTCGACTTTGTATTTTTTATATGTTGTAGTTTACGTTATATAGTTAACTACATAGAAAAAAAATTAAAATATGAAGCCTCAAATTATTAATTATTAGTTTTTCTTTCACTCACTTTTAAAAAATGAAGTCATAAATTAAAAATCGCCAAGGCTCTAACTTTTGTCTCCGAGTTTTAATCGTTACAGTCTACGGAGTTTTTATGGGCACAGTTCAGATTTTTACTTTACTGTCTGCAATTGGACTTAAATATGCTTTAAATATTTTATATATACGTTATCGGCACAGAATAGGAACTGTGCATGAAGTAATTTTTTCAGTGTTTTGGCCGAAAAACATAGTTGATCTTGATGTTGTGAAAGTATAAGAACTAAGCCCTAATTAAATAAACCAGCAACGACCTTGTTCAACTTTTCCGACCACACTTGAAAGTTTTATGGCTTGATCCATTACTATGTTTTATTTTAAAACTTATTATATAAACCAGCAACGACCTTGTTCTACTTTTCCAACAGCATTTAAAATTTTTATGGCGCCATCCATTACTATGTTTTATTTTAAAACTTATTATATTTTTAACTATTATGAAAAAGAAAAGGTTTATTCTTTTAAGGTAAAAATCTTGCATACTAATTTTAGCATTGGAAAAGATAATTAACCATGATTTGCGTGTATAAATATAATTAAGATTATATAAAATACGCATTTTCTATTAATAGCACTAAACGATGAACAATTTTAACGTTACTAAAATTTATTATCCATTAAATCTAGTCTTTCGAATCTGTGCAGAGAATAAATACATTAGTATATTACACATCTATAACCATTAAAATCTTTTAAAGTAAGTGGGTAAGTCCATTAAAGGCTTTTAAAGTAAGTGGATAAGTCCATTACAGGCTTTTAAAGTAAGTGGATAAGTCCGTTACAGGATTTTAAAGTAAGTGGATAAGTCCATTAAAGGCTTTTAAAGTAAGTCAATATCATGTAATTAGATAATTACTAAGTAAAAGCGTTTTATCTTTACGTTCATTGCGAAATTAAGATAGGAAATTTATAAACGTGAGCACGAATATACTCCATCATTTTCACAGAAGAACCGAAGTAATAACAGCAATCAGTAAAATAATCTAACATGCCATTGTCTTCAGATAAATCTTTTTGCTTGGCGTATATCTTATTCCCAATATTAAATTCTGCGAAATTATTCGGTCTGGACATCTGCATCCCTTGTCATTGCATCAAGCAGGAAACAGAAGAACGAAGAACGAATATTTTATAATTTTTATATAATATTTATAATCGTTTAGTTGAAACATTTCTTTGGACTGTAGCATTTGTGTGCTTTATAAGAATTAACGAACCCAATATTTACGCTTTACGAGTACTTCGTGTTTTTAATGACTTCGCATTATCTGCAGCAGTAATAACATTTATTCTTATAGAATACATTGCCGGACAATTTACACTATTAAAACGGAATAAACTTTCATTTCATTGTGTGAAAAGCAGTTACTATGAAGAACTGCAGAATGTCAGCGCGCTGCATAAACATTTATTAGTAGATTTCTTCATAATGATGGGAATATTTACTATGTTTCCCATCGTATCGTACTTTTCTTTATTTCGTGAAATTAAAAGACAAAACGGTACAGACACAGAAGCATTCATTTCTAGCGTGTTTCATACAGTATTTATGATTTATTGTGTGGGTCAAATTTTCTCCTTACTTTTAATATTTAGAGTCACATTACTGCTGATTAGTGAAAGATGTATTAGACTTTCTGAAGAGTTAACTGAACTAAAACTAAGAAGTTACTCACTAAAGGAACAAGTAGAAGAAATGTTCGAAAAACACGTGAAAATTTGGGAATTTTTCGAAGCTTTTAACGAAAAATGGAAGATTGTTTCTCCTTTTGTATACACTCATTTGGTTTACATCACTTCTTTCGTGTTGTATGCTGGATTGTTTGTAAAGATGGAATTCTATTTACGTATTGTTATCTCGTGTGTTTCTGTAGTTTCGTGGTTTTCATTTGTTGCCTTGTGTTGGAAATTGTCTGCTTTTACTTCGTCGGTTAGTACAAATTTAAAATATCATATACTTTTATATCTAGTAGAGCCTCGTTTATCCGAATAAATTGGGGACTGGGGTCGTTCGGATAACTTATCTTTCGGATAACCAATTATGTACGAAAAAATATATTAATTTATCTTGTGTTGAAATTTTTTTCCGTTGCGTGTCGCTTCGCGTTGAATTTTCGTCGATGTTAAGCCTTACGAAGACTCTTGTATCGTTAAAAATTATTTTTTTATTTTGTACAAACAAAATTAATATATTGAAAAATATAAAAACAATAAAACATTATACTTCAGAAGTTACTTTAGTATCAAAAACGTAAAATATTTGAGTAGTTCAAGACATAGCCAAAGATTACAGCGCCGCAGCACTGGCGAAAATTTAAATTCGTCGACTGGAATTTTTCGGATAACCGACGTTTTGGATAACCGACCTTCGGATAAACGACGCTTTGCTGTATTATTTTATAATAAATAATACATATTGTAATCTTGAATAGTGTAAATCAAATTTTAATGTTTATTACCATGTAAATTACATTTATACTAGCTATTTTAATTACTATTAATAATAAGATTTTTAATAGTAATAGAACTTATGTTAATCGATTGGTCACAAGCAGAAAGCAATAGCAAAGTTAAAACTCAGAATTTTATTTGTTCTAGTAAACAACAATAATTTAAAATTTAATTTACAAAATAGAGTCACAATAAGTAAACTTTAGTTATGGTGATTCTATTTCCTAAACAGTGGTAACGTAACAGTAGTAAAACAAATTAATTCAGTTTACCACTCTTATATTTCCCGCATAGTTCTAGAAAATAAATCGAGCAAACGAGTAAAATATCAAGATTTATTCTTAAATATGTGTACTCGTACCTCTGGAACCTGTATGGGGAATAATAAATATCTAGTACAAATAAGTATAAGTTCATAAAAGAATATAAAAGATATACAGAAAGTTATCTTATTATATACACTATATGCAGATTTGTTAAAGTAACACGTGTAGTATTTTTATAAATGTTAAATACATGAAAATTGCTTAATATCGATATACATTTTACAGTTTACTATCTTAGTATTTTATGTAAAAAATGTGATATAACTTTTTAAATAAGCATAGNTCAGTGTTTTGGCCGAAAAACATAGTTGATCTTGATGTTGTGAAAGTATAAGAACTAAGCCCTAATTAAATAAACCAGCAACGACCTTGTTCAACTTTTCCGACCACACTTGAAAGTTTTATGGCTTGATCCATTACTATGTTTTATTTTAAAACATATTTTTTTTTAACTATTATGAAATAGAAAAGGCTTATTCTTTTAAGGTAAAATTCTCGTGTTCTAATTTTAGCATTCGAAAAGATGATTATCCATGACTTGCGTGTATAAATATAATTAAGATTATATAAAATACGCATTTTCTATTAATAGCACTAAATGATGTACAATTGTAACGCTACTAAAATTTAATTTTTATTAAATCTAGTCTTTCGAGTCTGTGCAGAGAATAAATGCATTAGTATATTACAAATCTATTACCATTATAAACTTTTATAGTAAGTGAGTAAGTCCATTAAGGCTTTTAAAGAAAGTCAATATCATGTAATTAGATAATGACTGAGTAAAAGCGTTTAATCTTTACGATCACTGTGATATTAAGATAGGAAATTAATAAACGTCAGCACGAATATACTCCATCATTTTCATATAAGAACCGAAGAAGTAATAACCAGTAATCAGTGAAACAATCTGACATGCCATCGTCTTCTGATAAATCTTTTTGCTTGGCGTATATCTTATTCCCGATATTAAATTCAGCAAAATTATTCGGTCTGGACATCTGTATCCCTTGTCAGTGCATCAAGCAGGAAACAGGAGAACGAAGGGCGAACGTTTTATCATTTCTATATAATATGTATAATAGTTTAGTTAAAATATTTCTTTGGACCGTAGTATTTGTGTGCTTCATAAGAATTTACGAACCCGATATTTACGCTTTACGAGTACTTCGTATTTTTAATGACTATGCATTACCTGCAGCAGTAATAACATTTATTTTTATCGAGTATGTTGCCGGAGAATTTACACTATTAAAACGGAATAAACTTTCATTTCATTGTGTGAAAAGCAGTTACTATGAAGAACTGCAGAATGTCAGCGCGCTGCATAAACATTTATTAGTAGATTTCTTCATAATGATGGGAATATTTACTATGTTTCCCATCGTATCGTACTTTTCTTTATTTCGTGAAATTAAAAGACAAAACGGTACAGACACAGAAGCATTCATTTCTAGCGTGTTTCATACAGTATTTATGATTTATTGTGTGGGTCAAATTTTCTCCTTACTTTTAATATTTAGAGTCACATTACTGCTGATTAGTGAAAGATGTATTAGACTTTCTGAAGAGTTAACTGAACTAAAACTAAGAAGTTACTCACTAAAGGAACAAGTAGAAGAAATGTTCGAAAAACACGTGAAAATTTGGGAATTTTTCGAAGCTTTTAACGAAAAATGGAAGATTGTTTCTCCTTTTGTATACACTCATTTGGTTTACATCACTTCTTTCGTGTTGTATGCTGGATTGTTTGTAAAGATGGAATTCTATTTACGTATTGTTATCTCGTGTGTTTCTGTAGTTTCGTGGTTTTCATTTGTTGCAGTGTGTTGGAAATTGTCTGCTTTTACTTCGTCGGTTAGTACAAATTTAAAATATCATATACTTTTATATCTAGTAGAGCCTCGTTTATCCGAATAAATTGGGGACTGGGGTCGTTCGGATAACTTATCTTTCGGATAACCAATTATGTACGAAAAAATATATTAATTTATCTTGTGTTGAAATTTTTTTCCGTTGCGTGTCGCTTCGCGTTGAATTTTCGTCGATGTTAAGCCTTACGAAGACTCTTGTATCGTTAAAAATTATTTTTTTATTTTGTACAAACAAAATTAATATATTGAAAAATATAAAAACAATAAAACATTATACTTCAGAAGTTACTTTAGTATCAAAAACGTAAAATATTTGAGTAGTTCAAGACATAGCCAAAGATTACAGCGCCGCAGCACTGGCGAAAATTTAAATTCGTCGACTGGAATTTTTCGGATAACCGACGTTTTGGATAACCGACCTTCGGATAAACGACGCTTTGCTGTATTATTTTATAATAAATAATACATATTGTAATCTTGAATAGTGTAAATCAAATTTTAATGTTTATTACCATGTAAATTACATTTATACTAGCTATTTTAATTACTATTAATAATAAGATTTTTAATAGTAATAGAACTTATGTTAATCGATTGGTCACAAGCAGAAAGCAATAGCAAAGTTAAAACTCAGAATTTTATTTGTTCTAGTAAACAACAATAATTTAAAATTTAATTTACAAAATAGAGTCACAATAAGTAAACTTTAGTTATGGTGATTCTACTTCCTAAACAGTGGTAACGTAACAGTAGTAAAACAAATTAATTCAGTTTACCACTCTTATATTTCCCGCATAGTTCTAGAAAATAAATCGAGCAAACGAGTAAAATATCAAGATTTATTCTTAAATATGTGTACTCGTACCTCTGGAACCTGTATGGGGAATAATAAATATCTAGTACAAATAAGTATAAGTTCATAAAAGAATATAAAAGATATACAGAAAGTTATCTTATTATATACACTATATGCAGATTTGTTAAAGTAACACGTGTAGTATTTTTATAAATGTTAAATACATGAAAATTGCTTAATATCGATATACATTTTACAGTTTACTATCTTAGTATTTTATGTAGAAAATGTGATATAACTTTTTAAATAAGCATAGTTTTTATAAATAATTTTGAAATTATAAAACAATATGTGAAATGTGATAATTACTAGTTTTTATTTTGTTTGTGATAAATATAATTAAATCGCACAGCTTTTCATAATCTCGTTTAATTTACTTTGTTAAATCAGATGTTTCTCATTTTAACAAAACATTTATTTATTTAGTTGTACGACGATTTCATTTCTATGGAAAAAGTGTTTCCTGCAGATTTATCACCATTATTCAAGTTGAAGGTATGTTTATTTTTATACTTTTTGAATTTTAAGTTTGTTTAGTGAAAAGGTTTTCTTAAGGTATCAGAATTAAGTTAATATTCTTAAGAGTTTTTGGGTAGGAGCGCAAATAGCTACATTAGCATTTCTAAGTACGACCCAAAGAAGAATATTTTCATTACAAATTATTTGAATTATGATCACGAAATTTTTCATTTTTAGATACTCAATTTTATGAAAAGATATGGAAGAAATCCATTAGGAATTACGGTAGGAGGCTTCTTTTACGTCAAAAAAAATTTCGTAATAAGGGTGAGTAATATTATAAAATATTATTGTGAATTTAAACACATATATAAAAATTGCTTTACTTATTAGGTGATTAGAGGACTCTACTCGACATTGTCTTCGTTGATTCAAGTGAGTGGTGTGATGAATAAAGAAAAATTATGCAATGCAGACTTAAGCAGTAAAAACGTGTTTAACAGTACTTTGAAATAGAAAAGTAGTGTTTTCCTTTGAAAATATAAAATATATATCTAAATATTTGTAAATGTATTGTCTACAATTGTATCAAGTAATTAAGATGTAGTTACTTATTGAAAAAAATAGTAGTACGTGTAAAACTATTTCTAGAATTTTTAACTCTGAAATGCAAATATATTCCGAATGGATATGGAAATTGTACCTCTTTACCTCAAATTAGTACATTTGCAACTTATATTGTAAGTTTTCAAAGCACAATCTATACAAAATCCGTCAAATAATCGAGTAGCAATCTAACTGCGCGCATCTGCCACAGTTCATCCCAAGAACACTTTACAAAAAAAAAAAAACATTATATTATTAACTGTGAGAGGCAGCAGAATTTACTGAAGAGCAGTCTGTCATCTGGTTAAACAGATACTCGTACAATAACAAAAAGTGTTAAAACTATTAGGTGCAAAACTATATAAAGCCATAGAACACAACCGCTAGATAGAATTAACTAGTAACAAGATAAGCACTGGATGATCTAACAGTTTATCCCAAAAACTTTTGGTTCATAACTAGTAGAAATAATTATCATTTTTGTAATCAGCTATTTTCTGATTTCTTTACAGTAAGTGAAGATTTTTTTTTCTGGAATTAAAGTTACTATTTCTCAAGTTTAATAAGACGTAAATTAAATAAAACGCGACATTCCTTAAATCAAATTAATATTTTTTGAAAGTAAATAAAGCAGTTTTGTAATTATATTTACCTAAAGTGAAGATAAGTTGTATATTTTTTTAGAATGATATATTATATTTTCCTATAAGTGTCACTTTTTAGAATGTAACTTTTATTTTCTAAATAAAGTTACTTTTCTGCAATAAAATTTTTTTATCTGAACATTTTCTCACTGTAGAATTTGTTTCTAGAGTTTAAGTTGCATTTTGAAAAATAGGGTTGGTTCTGCTGTCTGTTACCAAAGTATAAGAACACCATAAATTTTGTTTTTTTTTAAATTTATTTTGATACTATTACTACAAATATTAATTATTTTTTATGATTATTTCAATTATTTTATCAGGTTTTTATTACATTTTATAAAATAGAATAAATTTTTTATATATTCAACATATATCATGTTTAACATCCAGGAATGAGAAAAAAGTTTTTAAGCTTATAAATAAAAAAGATTTCAACAAGGCAAGATGCTGCTGAAATACCAATAGATGTATCTCATGCAACTCTTTGGAGAACTTTAAAAAACTATGACAATGTAAAATATGTAACAATAAAGTTGAAACTACCTTTAACTGCCAAACACATATCAATAAATTTAAATGATGAATGGCAAGAAAAAATATTTAGTGATAAAAAGTGTAATTTATATGGCCCTGATGGGTTTTCATATTATTGGTATGATTTAAGAAGAAAAAGCAGAGTTAAAATAAGCCATTAATCTATAATGATTTGGGGTAGTTTTGGAGGTATATGAAATGGATGGGAAAAAAAACTAATTTAGTATTTGTTGACAGAAATATGATTACATTTGGTGCATTAATTGGAAAACATAAATGGTAGTTTCAACAAGATAATGTTCCCATTCGTGTCTCAAAGTCAACATAAAATCGGTTTAAAAAAATATTTATGTAATATTAACTGGCTTTCGTGTTGTCCAGAACTAGATCCTATTAAAAATTTATGAGGATTTTAGCAGCCATTGTTTATCAAAATGATAAACAATATAAATCTGTAAATCAATTGAGAATTGTAATAATGGATACATGGGATAAAATTAAGAATGAACAATTAAAAAAGTAATAAACTCCATGCTAACAGAATTTTTTTCAAATAATTGTAGTCGAAGCGTGTAAAACCAAATATTAAAAGTGTTTAAAATATATTTAATATTTATTTTTATGTAATTTTAGAAAGTGTACGTATACTTTGGTAACAAGTAAAAAGAGATAACTTGTATCATATTATTATTATAAGATAAAAAGCTTGAAAATGATATTTTTGTAATTGCTTTAAACGTATAAAAGTATTTTCTAATAATAAATTTTGAAAAATCACAAATTTGTAGTGTTCTTATAATTTTGTAGCATACTATATATCTGGGAGGCAAGATAACCGTCTACTACCATCTCATAATACTGTAGAAGAAAAGTTGTTGTTTCCCGGTATCTTCTACCGACGACAAGGTAATACGTCCGAAAACTTTCAGATATACTTTTGCGAGCACATTTCAAATTTTCATAAGCATTGGGATTTACATCCACTACCTCTCTCAACAGAAGTATGTCGTGATAACAAGAAAAACGCATTTGAACTTTCCTAATGTTTCTCGGAGGAAACACGACACTAATTATAGTAAAAAAAAAATAATTATTTAGTGTTATTAAACATCATACCTTGTATAAATACTTTTAAACAATTTAATTTGTTTATTTACCTTTCCTGGTAATCCTCCGTGCAAAATGCTTCCGCCATTTTTTTCAACTTATTTCCCGTGAGTCAATGCGCGATGTTCATTGAGTCACGTGATGTTATGAACGGGTGCCTCAACGATTTTTACTTGGATTTGAAACGTGTAACGTGTACTTCTGCTACCCGTACACGTTTAATGTTTGAACTTGTGCCTCAACCT
>NW_019384693.1:530453-538644 GCF_000671375.1 Centruroides sculpturatus | reverse complement strand
GATACAGGTGTAAATTGTTTAATTTTAAAACATTCTTTTATACAAAATATTATCTCTTGTCAATGATTTAATGTATTTAATTGAAATATATGTAGCAATAATCATGTTGCAGACAGAGTGAGAAATAAGTAAACAACAATTTAAATCGGTGTGCATGATCATGTGCGGCACAAAAATTCTAGTGCGCGGCCGCGCAGCCGCGCAGCTTAGAAGGAACATTGGCCCGGTCACTATGAATAATGACCAAAAACGGCACGCACTGTGATAAATATTCATTAATTCATCAAATTGACCGGTCATTATGAATACTGCTATCACGTAGTCCGGCAACTTGATAATAATACGTTGAAAAGTGGTCATCCAACATACGCTAGGCAATTGGCACTCTGATTTGCTGATTGTATCGTGTTGAGTTGTGTATTGCGTTTAGTACTGAATTTTAAATTGTTCGACATTTTAATTTGACTAAAAAACTTTACTTATTTCATTTAAAAATATTTATTTTTTGTGAATTATTTCAAAGTGTTTAAAAAAACATGTAATTTTTTAAAACTACGAACTATTAACTATATTAGTTAAATGGTAAAATTTTACCTATGTGCACCGTAATGGCGGCAGTCACAACTGTTTGTACTCCCGACAGATTCCTCCCGGAGGAAAGCCGCCGGCAGGCCGCCAATTTGTTAACGTCACTAGATATTGATACAAACTAGTTATTGATACTTGTGTTCAAGAACCACGTGTATCAATATCTAGTGACGTTAAACAATACGCGGCCTGCTGGCAGCAGCCCTCCTCGAGGAATCCATCAAAAGCACAAACAGACGCGACCGCCCCAAATTCGGTACAATACGCAACACGCACGCTCAACTCAGATTCGAGTGCTGATTGGCTAGCATATTTTGGATGATCACTCTTTGACGCATTAATATTACTTTGCCCGACTAGATGATAGCAGTATTGATAATGACCGGTCAATTTGATAAATTATTGAAATATTTTACAATGCCCGATTTTGTTGGTCCTTATTCATAATGACCGGGCATTATGAATAATGCCCATATTAATTACTTTGTCCATAACATATATATATAGTTGATATAGTTGAAATTATTTCTATAAGTACCAGTTATTAGTTTGAAAAATATTTTGTTTAATATCATTATCTTTTATTTCTTAAATACATTTTTGCACTTATAGATACACTTTTCCTCTATTATTTTTTATGTAAGTATTTACAANGAAGGAAATTGTTCTTATTAATCGAAAGAAATTGAAAGTAATAATACGACTGATTTTATTCTGTAAGTATCTCAGTTATTTTAAAATTCGAATATCTCTCATAATTAAAACTTTGTATTGTTTTAAGTGAAATCACAATTATTAAATGAATAGTATCTTAGACAAACGAGATCAAAACCTTGGTGAACGTCTTAATTTTTTATTACTTATTTCGATATTAAATTTTGATTTGATATCGATTTTGTTAACATGGATTTATTATTTACAATGCTAATTCCTAAATTTGGATGGATGTAGTTGGATGCAATGACTGAGCAGAATTCTTATTTTGAATTAATTATCTGCCTCTTTTTGCTCTATTAATACAATAATGTAGACAATTGCATTTAAAAATTTATATTTTTAGTTAAATGAAGAATAATTTAAATAATTTCGTTACATGCTAAAGTAATCTAGTAATTCCGATTAGTGAAGAATTTTCTGTATTAAGTGTTACACGAATATCTATAAACTAAAATTAAAAATGAAGGTAAATTACAGGGTGGTCGTTATAAAGCTGTGATACTTAGAGAACTTTGTAGCCCTAACAAATAAATTAAACTTCGTCAATAAGCTAATATAGTTATAAAAATATATCTTTACATAATAAATGGCGCTACAAACAAAACTCTAAAATGACACAAATTTAAGAAGCAATTTTCTATTTCAGTAATTTTTATAAGAATCGACATGGCAGCAGTTTCACACTATATAAGATGGGCCGAAAGTCACTTTTCCATGTAAAAATAAAATAACTTCTTTACGTTTAATTATTTTTTAAGTTTTTTATAACATTTCAATGTACACATCATAGAGATTTTTTGGCCTAAACATTAAAAAATTATATTTAAAATTACTTTTGTTTTCCTTTTTGCAATAGCAAACTCTTTCTATGGTAAAGTGACTTTTGTCCTACCCTGTACTGCAACATAATATACCTCTACTTTCAAACTTACTTTTATGCGCAAATAAAACCAAACTGTTAAATATGACGATTAATATGTGTATATTTGAAAAATATATCCTGATGTTAAGAATTTTCAACATGATAAATTTTATGCTAAAACGTGTAAATTACTATCAGTATATGTAGTTATAAACTGTAATTTAAGGAAAAATTGCAATATAAATAAATATCTCTAAAACACAGTGTTTTTTTTGTAGGTGTTGTTAGACATAGACAAAGATAGTACAATGACCTACGAATGCGAGATTTGTGATAAGTCGTTCGGTAGTAAACAGCGTTTAAGTCTTCATATGAGAATCCATACAGGAGAGAAACCTTACAAATGTGAAACATGTAATACATGTTTTGCTCACTCGACAACTTTGAAACATCATCTTAGAACCCACACGGGAGAAAAACCATACGAGTGTATAATATGTAATAAATGTTTTGCTCAATTGAGCACATTAAATAATCATCTCATAATCCACACGGGAGTAAAACCATACAAATGTGAAACATGTAAGAAGTGTTTTGCTGATTCGAGCAATTACTATCGTCATCTTAGAATCCACACGGGAGAAAAACCCTACATATGTAAAACCTGTAATGAATGTTTTGCTTGCTCGGGCACTTTGAAATGTCATCTTAGAACCCACACGGGAGAAAAACCATACATATGTAAAACATGTAAGGAATGTTTTGCTCGCTCCGGCACTTTAAAACTTCATGTTAGAACCCACACGGGAGAAAAACCATACGAATGTATAACATGTAATAAACGTTTTACGTGCTCGAGCAATTTGAAACGTCATGTTAGAACCCACACTGGAGAAAAACCATACGAATGTAAAACATGTAATAAATCTTTTGCTCAACTGAGCACTTTTAATCATCATCTTAGAACCCACATGGGAGAAAAACCATACAAATGTGAAACATGTGATAAATGTTTTTCTCGCTCGAGCAGTTTGAAACGTCATCTTAAAACCCACAGAGAAGAAAAATCATAAATGCATAACATAATAAATATGTCGTCCTTCGTGCAGTTTGAATCAATCCATATGGCAGAAACACTCTACGAATGTAAAATATGTTATAAATGCTTTCCTGAAGAATAGATATTAGATTGTCGTTCCAGAAGACATCTGAGAGAGACACTACAAAAGTATGAAATACCCCATCAAAATTTCTCCAGTGGAATGAAAGAAAGTAACAATACAACGACTTATTCAAATGTAATTTCCAGCGATTATGTTAGCAGCAATCGTGGTTTGAAGAACAAATTTGTGTAATTCAGCATTTTTTTACTCATTCTGAATGTAGACTATTCATTTGTTTCGTGTGTAATTGTCTATTTTAAACTGAAGCTTACTTGGATGCTTATCGTATATTGCACGATTTATATTTATTTAATTGCATTATTTGTTTTCAAACTTTTTGCAACTATAAGGCTTTAGAAGAACACAAAACAATACACAATTCATTAATCGATTCGTCTTACCATTGCAATATATTTAATGTAACATTTGTTTGAGAAGAAAATAATGAAGTTCATCTTGAGTATAATATAAATTTTGTTTAAAACATTTCGATTGAAAATATGCCAACAAAAATTTTATTAAAAATTAAGTATTTTACAGTGATTTTAAAATAAAGTTTATTGTGAAGATAATTAATTTCTTGCATTTATTTTTATTTAATACATATTAATTAAATAATATTTTAATTTGGATATCTTTATAATAACACTAGTGTACAGAATTTTTATTAATTAATTAAAATTTTTCGACAGGCTAGGCATGTCGTTGCTCAGGATCCAATTATTAGCAAGGTCGAAGCCGAAGTTTTAGACGCAAAAACGTGTACGTTAGGCGTTCACGTTTTATAAATCTGTTATCCTTGTTAGTATGAATTTTAACATATCAAAATGTATATGAATAAAATAAGACAAAGAAGAAGTAATATACAAACACACAAACAAAAGAAGAAAAATAATTAAAATGTTTATTATAAATGATTATCTAAACGTTTATTGAATAAATGGATTGAAAAGTTAAAAAATGACAAACAAACAAAATCAACGGTTAAAGAGAAAAATTTTGTTAAACTAAGATATGTATTAAAGTTATCTGAAAGAAGTAAAAAAAGTAGTAAGAAGTATTAATAGAATTAATTTTCTTAATTGTAGCAGAGGCAGCAAAGAAAAAAATGGATTGTGCAAAGGGATCGATACGTGCAAGAAAAAAATTAATAAAATATAGCAATGTTAATGGCACTGCTAGTGCAGATATAGAAAAATTTCGATGGGAATTATTTTTTTTTAAAGATAATATATCGTGAGTACTAATACATTTATTCACACCACCAAAATCTACTTGTAAGACTCTTTACCATCATTAACTAATATAAATATGTATAAAGAATATTGGTTTTATATCACTTGGTTGGTTACTTAATTATTTTAAAGTAGTAAATTAGTGATTATAGTAAAATGTAATCAAACTCGTGTTTAAACAAAAACAAAGTTAAAACAAATTGATTGTAATACTAAAAATTCATTTAAGCTTATTTGACATCATTTCTAAAATTTGAAAGTTCTCTCATATAGTTTCAACAATTATAAAGGACTTACATTTCTTGTCAAACAAATAAATTTATATAACTGGATAACATTTACCATTTACATCTGAATACAAATGTTTTTATTAGGGTAGATAGACCTAGGCTTAATCTTTAGACCTATCTGTATACCTACTGTAATAAGTCGTTATTATTTATTAATATATTTAATTAATATTATTTATATTTTGTAATTACATATGTATATATATAGAGTTGTGATTATTACCTATAAGTACGAGTTATTAGTTTGAAAAATAATTTGTTCAATATCATCATAAGTTATTTATATGTGGTAAATTTTTTTAGTATTATAAATAATGAAACAAGGATTATTGAAAATGATAATTATGTTGACACTGAGTCAACACAATTATCACCAGTAAATTTCCTCCAGATGATCCAAAATAGTGTAGAAATTATCCCAAATATTAATATTATTATGAGCTGTGGGGTTCTGAATATAAATTCACAATACAGTTAACTGAAACTTATATTTTTAGATACACCAACAACAAAAACGTTGTATAACTCGTTAGAAAACATGTCCGACGCTTTTTTCTCGAATTGTTCTCTTGTTTTAAATTTTTTTTTCACACTTTGCTCCATGGCGCTAGTTTTCTCTGGAGGTGGCGTGACAATAACATCTTTGTTTCACGTTCAATTCTAAAATATATATTATCTATTTTACATTTAAAATGAATAAACTGTTAAATTTTTTCATCTCCACTATTTGTTTAAAATTTTTATGAAAACACTAGTTGTCTATTTTCAAATGTCATTGCTCGCCATTTTTATTCAGGAAATATAATCCTATTTAGCGATTTTATAAAATAATCATAAAAATCGAATAACATGTTACCATGTAACATTATTTTATTTTGTACGTTGTAATTAAATATTAGATTATAATTATAATTCGTTTAACTCCTTAATGCCCATAATTAATTAATTTAATGTAATTAGGCATTAAAAATACTTAAAACTGAAAAAAACAAAAGAAATGCGTTAATTTTGAAAAATAAGCTTTAGATTTTATTTTCCTTTGTCTGGCCTTTCTGTGAAATCTAACACCAATGAGTCGTTGTTTACACAGATGGAGTTGGATTTCCTGGGGCATTCTCATAGATGTCTCGGGAGGACAAGGGTTTAAATTAGGGTGAATACTAAGTAGGCATATATTTTTAAATATTTTTAAATAATTAAAATTTTAATTCAGATTTCTTACCCTCCTAATTAATTAAATTTATATATATAAACATCTATTATTTAAAAAAGTTAATGAACTATTTGAGGTCGTTTTCGACATCAGAAAGTAGCTATAAATAACTTTCCCGAAAGAAAATTCCTGAGCTAGAACTTTAGAACGATTAATTAAATTTGATTTAAAAAATTTCATTAAAAAACAATTGAGCTTTAATCGAGCCTTATCAAAGTCTAATTAAAATCGTGTTAATATTTTTTCAGGCGGGAAAAAAATTTGAAAAAATGTAGAGACCTAAAAACATTCCAAAAATCTAAAAAAAAATATTTTTGGGGCCGAAAGGACCGAACATTATGTAACGCTATATAACTTTCCTGAGTTAACTCACAACCGGACGTTAAGGCGTTTTACAATTTAAGCTTGACACCTCTTCTATGAGAATTAGTTTTTTGTAAAACGCTATACTCATTAACAACGATGATATGTTTTAAAATTATTTTATTTTCAGTAATAGGAATTAAAAAAATAAATCTTATAAATAAAAAATATATATGTGTGTATGTATGTATATATATATATATATGTTACTCTGAATGACCGATATCTGGCAAATGTCAAGATTTTCTGGTGAATGTCAGCATTCATATAGTCGTTTCGTGTACGAAATATGTACGAAATATTTGATAAATATCATTATTTTTAACTTACATCGACAAATGTCGACATTCGGTATGCATTAATGGTAAATGTTGAATAAAAATATTTGTATTACGTTAAGTAAAAAATGCAAGTTATTAATATGTCAAAATAAGAGAAAGTTTAATACTAATCTATAAAAATTAAGTTCTAAATAATGATATCAAAAACATTCATTTGACTTGTCACATCTTTGCATAAACATATTGTCATAAATAAAACGAATACATCATGACGAATACATCATGTATCAAGTAAATGGTGTACGTTTTCAAAAATTGTTTCTTATAAAAAGTGTAGAAAGTCCACGAGGAAATGTCAACGCAAACATAATTCATAAAGCATTATTTTTCTTAATAAATATACATAAAGTCAAATAGACTTTTATCGTGTATTACCCTGTTTTCCAGAAAATAAGACAGTGTCTTATATTAATTGTTACTCTCAGAGATGCGCTAGGTGTTATTTTCAGATGTCTTATCTTTCCATGAAGAAGAATTTACATTTATTGTTGAACAAAAAATACTCAAGTCGAACTTAGATGTGAGTGATGTACATCTGGTCATGTCAAACTGAACTTAACTAAAACCGAAGTCACGAACTGAAGTGAACTTAAGAAGTTCCTGTGCTGGAGTGGACTTCCCACTCTCAATTTACTTCCCACTGTTATCGTCTCCTTCCTAGTCTTTCCACTCTCGCTTCAATTTTAATTTTTTATAGCGTTGTCTCGGGCTCGATGACCAATTAGTGCTTACTGAACCGTAGCACTATGCAAATGTGTTGTGGCATGATTCCAGGCCGACCAGTTAGCGATCACTAGCCGTAACGTTATGCAAATCTGTGATTTCCAAGCCATAGTCTTATGCAAATCATGTTGTGTGACGTAATTGTCTGCCGACCAATCAGTGGCTGTAATTTAAAAAGCCAACGGCCACTTTCAACCATCTGTCGATTTCCGTTACGAGTAAAAACAACTTTGCTCGGTCTTACTTTCAGATGATGTCTTATTATCGGAGAAATATGGTACCAGATATTTATCTCTGGAAAAATCTACCTTTTCTTGTAATACATCTTATCTAATGAATTTGTCGTCACTCAACGCATCCCAGGAACCCACATGAACAATACTATTAAGGTAAAAGTACACTCACTGCCAAAAGTTAAGCACGGAGCAATAAACTGCGAAAAAATTGACAAATACAGCTGTGATTGACACAAAATGCAGCAGGACAGTAGCAAATATGTTTATGCATGAAACAACACAGAGAGTTACATAGAAAAATGAAAACAGTATTGAATTTTCATAAAGTATAAGATGAAATCATATTGGAATCATTAACAAAATGATGTTTAAATCCAAAACAAACAAACAAAACCGACATTAGTAGGGTAAATGGTCACCCCTTATCCTTACACAAAGTTTACAGCGTGTAACCATGCCT
>NW_019384693.1:514913-528280 GCF_000671375.1 Centruroides sculpturatus | reverse complement strand
GATACAGGTGTAAATTGTTTAATTTTAAAACATTCTTTTATACAAAATATTATCTCTTGTCAATGATTTAATGTATTTAATTGAAATATATGTAGCAATAATCATGTTGCAGACAGAGTGAGAAATAAGTAAACAACAATTTAAATCGGTGTGCATGATCATGTGCGGCACAAAAATTCTAGTGCGCGGCCGCGCAGCCGCGCAGCTTAGAAGGAACATTGGCCCGGTCACTATGAATAATGACCAAAAACGGCACGCACTGTGATAAATATTCATTAATTCATCAAATTGACCGGTCATTATGAATACTGCTATCACGTAGTCCGGCAACTTGATAATAATACGTTGAAAAGTGGTCATCCAACATACGCTAGGCAATTGGCACTCTGATTTGCTGATTGTATCGTGTTGAGTTGTGTATTGCGTTTAGTACTGAATTTTAAATTGTTCGACATTTTAATTTGACTAAAAAACTTTACTTATTTCATTTAAAAATATTTATTTTTTGTGAATTATTTCAAAGTGTTTAAAAAAACATGTAATTTTTTAAAACTACGAACTATTAACTATATTAGTTAAATGGTAAAATTTTACCTATGTGCACCGTAATGGCGGCAGTCACAACTGTTTGTACTCCCGACAGATTCCTCCCGGAGGAAAGCCGCCGGCAGGCCGCCAATTTGTTAACGTCACTAGATATTGATACAAACTAGTTATTGATACTTGTGTTCAAGAACCACGTGTATCAATATCTAGTGACGTTAAACAATACGCGGCCTGCTGGCAGCAGCCCTCCTCGAGGAATCCATCAAAAGCACAAACAGACGCGACCGCCCCAAATTCGGTACAATACGCAACACGCACGCTCAACTCAGATTCGAGTGCTGATTGGCTAGCATATTTTGGATGATCACTCTTTGACGCATTAATATTACTTTGCCCGACTAGATGATAGCAGTATTGATAATGACCGGTCAATTTGATAAATTATTGAAATATTTTACAATGCCCGATTTTGTTGGTCCTTATTCATAATGACCGGGCATTATGAATAATGCCCATATTAATTACTTTGTCCATAACATATATATATAGTTGATATAGTTGAAATTATTTCTATAAGTACCAGTTATTAGTTTGAAAAATATTTTGTTTAATATCATTATAAATTATTTATATGTGGTAATTTTTTTATTTTTTTAGTATTATAAATAATGAAACAAGAATTATTGAAAATGATGATTATGTTGACACTGAGTCAACACAATAATCACCAGTAAATTTTTTTTTTCAGATGACTCAGAATAGTGTAGAAATTGTCCCAAATATTGATATTATTACTTGCTGTGGGATTCCGGATATAAATTCAGAATACAGTAAAATCGGTTACCATGTAACATTATTATATTCTATACGTTGTAATTAAATATTGGATTATAATTATAATTCGTTCAATTTAAGCTTGAACACCTTTATTACGAGAATTTTCACAGTAAACTTTGAGCGTAAGTTTACTGTGAAAATTGTTGCTGAAGCATTCAGATCTGTGTACTTCTGATGTTTATATTCGAATCTTTTGTAATTAAGAAATATAAAGAATATATAAATAAACACATATTAAGACAAATATGAAGAACTATATAAATTATTACAGTAACTCAAATAATAGTTTTATTAATTGTTTCTCATTCTATGTGTGGGCCATATAACAGTAGGCTGTAATACACGGGTTCCCAACCTATGGGTCGCGACCCAGAAGGGGGTCGCGACGAGTTTTCTGTGGGGTCGCCAACTTATGCAGTAAAGTAAAAAAAGTTTCCACTATAATGCAATATTTATTTTTAATGGTGTCTTAAAGTTTGAATAATTTCATATATTTTTTAAAAATTAAAATACGTGTAATCTGGTCACGCTATTCTGTCACAGTTGGTTGAAACATGTGTTCAGAGTTTTGAGAAAAAAAAATTAAATGTTGAAAATTACATGAAGTTGGCGTTAAAATCTCACCCGTGAATTTTGAGGCTGGTTAATAACATGCAATTTCAACCATTGCATTAAAGTAATTATTAAGCATAATTTAAAATAAAATTATACCAAAAAACTCTCAATAATTTAATAATAATAATACTTTTGCCCTCAATAAGCAAACCATTGCACAAAAGTTCAGAAAATTTCAAGAAAAATCACTGATGCAATTATGCTTCAAATAAAGTAGACAAATTCGTTCCACACAGATTATCATTTATACATACAAAAATTCCCCCAATTTTGCATTTCTACGATGTTTCAAAGTGTCCTAAATCAAAAAATGTAAAAACCTTTTGGGTGATTATTCGAAAGATCGCCATACTTTTTGTTTTATATATAAAAGCCGAAAAAAATCAATCCATTTTTTGTTATTTTCTACAAACATATCATTATAAACGAGACTAACATATATTTCATTTATTAGAAACATATATTTCAAAATTACTATCTGCATGTCTTAAAATAATAATACTACAGAATGGCCTTCAAAATAAAAAACAAACAAACAAATACTGTTATATTTCAACTAATTGACGTTCAACCTTAAATACATTACAAGTAGCCACCAGAAACAAAAGACAAAACATCAGTAAATGCTGCTCTTGGGTTGGTGTATAAGCAACGAGTTCGTCACATGGAGTTATTTCGGAATTTTTACGTGTCTGAGACATAAATAGAGGCAAGTTTTCAGTAAAAAGTAAATCCCAGTGGTAGAGTACCATTTGTTCTGTTTTTAGCAAACAAATCAAATTTGTAAAACAGTTAAATTTACCGTAAATATTCATACAAAATAAACTTTATATATATGATAAACTCTAACCTTTAACCATTTAAAAACAAAAAAGTTTCTAACTTCTATCAGAAAGCGAAGTAAAAATGCAAACTAGAATAAATAAATAAAACAACAATAAATTCAAGTAATTTCCTGTTACAGATCAGTAATAAGTTAAATTTATGAATATTTTTAATTACAATTTTATCTGTTTTATGTCATTTGCAATTAAAATAAAAACGAAGTTCGTTAGTCGTTGCGTGATATTATCCAATTATTTTATCGAATGTTTAGGATTAATATTATTTTTAAAAATAAATGCCATTTTCATAAAGTTCCATCAAGTTTTATACACTTATGAAGATGACGATTTTTGGACTTCTTCAATTACTGGTGAGCATCACCATGTGTTTGTACATATGTAAATATATGTGAAACATTGTATAAATTATAAACTAGTAAAGACAGAAGAAATTACAGAGGAAAAATAAAAGATACAAAGAAGAAAGAAGAAAGTAGTCTACTGGTGAGTACTTTTTAAATAAATATAATAAATTAGTTAAGAAGATAGGATATCCGACTCTTGAAGAAAGAGAAGATTATGAAAGACAATTAATTTTGAATATGACGAACGTAGAAATCCCAGGACCAATCCAAAGAACACTAAATCTGGGAATAGACTACAATGAACTAGAAATGTCGAAAATTGAAGAATTTGCAATGATCACAAAACACTTGTTATGGAAATTTCCAAAAGGAAAAAGAGAAGGTATAAAAAAAGGTATGCAAAAAATAATAACAAATAAAAACCTAAATAAAAAAAACAAGAAATAAAGTCAATAATTATATAGAACAATTAAGTAATGTTAAAGCATTTTAAAATAACATAAACTTAGAAATACTTCAGACACAACGAAACGAATAATAATAATGAAGAAAGAAGAAAAAACAGAAGTGATCAAAGGATTAATTAAAGAAGGATAAATAACTAAAAAACGATCCAGCGAATGATCTAATAAAATCATTGGACAAGATTGAAAAATTTGAAAACAAAACTACACATAACCGAAGAATCTATCAAATACGACAAGAAAGAAGATAGTAGAACACCAAAATTTAACATAAGGGTAAAAACACATATAAATCCTGTAAAATATAGACCATTAATAGATGTTAGAAATTATTTATATTATAATCTAAGGTATATTGGAATTCGAACTCGATAAAATGTTAAATGAAAATACAAAGAAAAATTTAGTTATATTGAATTTTCCATTTAAAACTTTGGATGTGTTAGAAGAGTTTTAAAAAATTTACTAATGATGTTCTAGATCTCAAAAATATAGAAATTGAGGGCCTTTTACAGTTAAAAAATAATCATATTAGCAAATAATAAAAATCATAATGGAATAGGTTAAAGACAGAAACATAATCCTTAAAAAAATTCTGGGCAGTGAGACCGAAAATGAACGACGAGATGAAAAAAACTATAATAATAACAGATCTATGTTTAAGAACCAGAATCAANATAAAGAATATTGGTTTTATATCACTTGGTTGGTTACTTAATTATTTTAAAGTAGTAAATTAGTGATTATAGTAAAATGTAATCAAACTCGTGTTTAAACAAAAACAAAGTTAAAACAAATTGATTGTAATACTACTAATTCATTTAAGCTTATTTGAAATCATTTCTATAATTTGAAAGTTTTCTCATATAGTTTCAACAATTATAAATGACTTACATTTCTTGTCAAACAAATAAATTCATATACATTACTTAGATATCATTTACCATTCACATCTGATTTTAAATGTTATTATCGGGGTAGATAGACCTAGGCTTAATCTGTAGACCTATCTGTAGACCTACTGTAATAAGTCGTTATTATCTATTAATATATTTAATTAATATTATCTATATTTTGTAATTACATATGTATATATGTAGTTGTGATTATTACCTATAAGTACCAGTTATTAGTTTGTAAAATATTTTGTTTAATATCATCATAAATTATTTACATGTGGTAAATTTTTTTAGTATTATAAATAATGAAACAAAATTTATTGAAAATGATAGTTATGTTGACACTGAGTCAACAGAATTATCACCAGTAAATTTCTCTCAAATGACCCAAAATAGTGTAGAAATTATCCCAAATATTAATATTATTATGAGCTGTGGGGTTCGGAATATAAATTCACAATACAGTTAACTTAAACTCATATTTTTAAATACACCAGCAACAAAAACGTTGTATAACTCGTTAAAAAACATCTCCAACGATTTTTTAAAAATTGTTCTCTTGTTTTAATTTTTTTTTCACTCTTCGCTCCATGGCGCTAGTTGTCTCCGGAGGTGGCGTGACAATAACATCTTTGTTTCACGTTTAATTCTAAAATATGTATTATCTATTTTACATTTAAAATAAATAAACTGTTTAATTTTTCCTCTCCACTATTTGTTTAAAATGTTTATGAAAACACCACTTGTCTATTTTCAAATGTCACTGCTTGCCATTTTTATTCAGTAAATATGGTTTTATTTAGCGATTTTATAAAATAATCATAAAAATCGAATAACATGTTATAATGTAACATTATTTTATTTTGTACCTTGTAATTAAATATTAGATTATAATTATAATTCGTTTAACTCCTTAATGTCCACAAATTAATTAATCTCATGTAATTAAGCATTAGAAATACTTAAAACTGAAAAAAAACGAAAGAAATGCGTTAATTTTGAAAAATAAGCTTCAGATTTTATTTTTTTTTTGTCTCACCTTTCTGTGAAATCTAACACCAATGCGTCATTGTTTACACAGCTGGATGATTTTGAACACAGCTGGAGTTGGATTTCCTGGGGCATACTCATAGATGTCTCGGGAGGACAAGGGTTTGAAGTAGGGTGAATACTAAGTAGGCCTATATTTTTAAATATTTTTAAAAAATTAAAATTTTAATTGAGATTTTTGACCCCCCTAATTAATTAAGTTTATATATAATAAAATCTATTAAAAAAAAAATTAATAAACTATTGTCGGTCGTTTTTGACATCAGAAAGTAGCTATAAATAACTTTACCCAAGGAAAATTCCTTCGCTATAACTTTAGAACGATTAATTAAATCTGATAAAAAAAATTCCATTAAAAACAATTAAGCCTTACTCGAGCCTTATCAAAGGCTAATTAAAATCGCGATAAAATTTTTTCACGCGAGAAAAAATT
This sequence comes from Centruroides sculpturatus, assembly GCF_000671375.1. Lineage (NCBI taxonomy): Eukaryota > Metazoa > Arthropoda > Arachnida > Scorpiones > Buthidae > Centruroides > Centruroides sculpturatus. The sequence continues at coordinate 522,247 of NW_019384693.1, read as the reverse complement.
TTGAAAATATTTGAAAACCTAAAAAAACAATCCAAAAATCCAAAAAAAAGTTTTTGAGGCCGAAAGGACCGAGTTTTATGTAACGCTATGTAACTTGCCCGAGTTAACTCAGAACCGGACGTTAAGGCGTTTTAAAATTTAAACTTGAACACCTCTACTATGAGAAATAGTTTTTTGTAAAACGCAATACTCATAAAAAACAATGATATGTTTCGAAATTATTTTATTGTTAGTAATAGGAATTAAAAGAATGAATCTTATGAATAAAAAATATATATGTGTGTATGTATATATATATATATATGTTACTCTAAATGACCGATATCTGGCAAATGTCAAGATTCTCTGGTGAATGTCAGCATTCATACAGTCGTTTCGTGAATGTACGAAATATTGGATAAATTTCATTATTTTTCACTTACACTGACAAATGTCGTCATTCGGTATGTAACATTTGCATGAGATGAAAATTATGAAGTTATTCGTGAGTTAAAATATAAATTTTGTTCAAAAAATTTCTATTAAAATATGNGAACACAAGAGAGATTATACAATTGAATCATTTTTTGGGAACAAACTTAAATCAAGCTTTGAAACAGCAATGAATAAATTTAATTTGAAGCAGGATATCGACAAAAGCAATATCATTACAGTAAATAATAATAATAATGGTAGAGATAATGTTAACCATGTAATTGAAATAGTCATAGTTAACAATAGAATACTAGCAAGAGACGATTATTATATAAAAGATAATCTAATGTATACCTATGATACGAACACAAGAGAGATTATACAATTGAATCATTTTTTGACAACAAACATAAATCAAGCTTTGAAACAGCAATGAATAAATTTAAGATGAAGCAGGATATCGACAAAAGCAATATCATTACAGTAAATAATAATAAAAATAATGGTGAAGTTAACTTAGCAGTTGTAAACGGAATAATCAAAGATAATGAAATGATACTGCCAGAAAACGATAGATATGAGCTGTTAGTAAATTTTTGGAATGTCCGAGGTCTGAGAGGAAAGCTACATAAAAATTCGGTGAGAGAGTTCTTAGATTCAAACGACATAATTGGAATCACAGAAACATGGATGTTAAATTTAAGTGTTGAGGAAAATCATAGTATTGTAACTAGTAACGCTCAACGTGGGAGTAAATTCAGTCGTCCTTTACGAGGAATCTTGATGCTTATTAAGAAGAGTTTGGGGAACCCACTTTACCAATATATTTCAGAGTACTTTATTGCTACAATAATCAATGTGGAAAGTAATATTAAAACAAGATGGAATTACTTTTATGTGGGGCTAATAGTAATGTACAGACTTGTGAATAAATAGTTGTGCTTACATAAATTCACTATTAATTATTATAATATTTATTAAAGACTAGTTTTAAAGTGATACGTAATGAGCTACTGTGAATACTACGGTGAAAGATGACAAAGTAATATATATTTTCTGTAAATTTACATTGGCGTTTCAATCAGTCTGAAGACGATACAATGCGATATTTCTATTACACTTATGTTTGTTCATTATAGTAGATAAAACGAAAGTTTTAAAGTGCAATGAGAACACGTTTCTTGTTAGATAAATAATTTTTTATTTGGGGTTTAAAATTCATTTTAATAACGTTAAAATCACAGTTGAAATATATTTACTTATGAAATTAATGAAAGTACGGAAAATTTTTGATAGAAATTAAATTTTTGCGGGCTTTTCACATATAGAGCCCAGGGCTTAAGTCCTATTAGTCCCTACGTAGAACTGTTCCTTGCTGCGTTACTCATTGTCTTTAGGTGAATTTTATGCATATTCACTCTCGGTTGTCTAACACTTTCGGAAATCTGTGACAGTGTATAATTCATGTCTTAGTTGTATTTCCTCAGTAATAACTTTGAGCAATTTATTAAAACTAAATCTTTATATTTTATTTTATTTACTTACCTCTGATTAACAGAAGTTAATAATATGATAAAATTATCCCTTATCGGTTTTCGGGTTTAAATTAGTGATGTAACGAATATTCGGTTACTATTCGGTATTCGGCCTATTCGGCCTATTTTTCACTATTCGGCCGAATACCGAATATTTAATCACTATTCGGCCGAATACCGAATACCTAAAAACAGGAGTAATAAATAACAAAAACACAGTAAATTAATCATTTTGGTATTTAGATTTAATGTTATCGAGTTAGTGTTGTTTGTTTATATTTATTTATAACTTGTAACATGCACAAAATAAAAAAGAAAATAATATTAGTCACATGTATTCACAATTTATAATTACAAAGATCAGCACACGTACACGTCTATCGTTGGAGAATCCTCGCACATCTGAGGGTCTGACCCTGCCTATCCTTCTTTTTAAGCGCTCGTCTTTGCTCTTCCCTTTCTCTTTCCTCTATCGCTCTAATCCATGTATGCCTGTGCATACATCATAATACGCGCTCACGATACTTTCGATTCGTCACTTTTCCGTCGTAGAGTTCCCATTTTACAATTACGTGACTCAGCCTGGTGATAACGGAGAAAAGAGACAGATAGGACGTCGATATAAGTCACAGTTATGATTTCACAGATTCGAGACAGCTTGATAGCCCGAACGGCCCCAGGCTTTCGCCCGTGCACGCTAAGTGACTTTCGTTACAAGCATTTAGCTTTCCGAAGTCTATGACAACAATCGTTTGGCATTGACGGCCGCGAATTTTGCGCCAATAAGCTACTTCGACTCGTTCGATTATGTTATCGACTCAATTTCATATTTATTTTCACATTTTCACTTCGCGGTCCTTCTCTGTTCTTTCTCTGTTATTTACACGTGTAGGACATTTCATTGTTATCCACATTTGATATCATCATTTATCACATACTGCCATGACGCTTATCCGGTTATGCCTATGCGGTACCGGAAATGTACGTTTTATATGTACTGTACCTAAATAAAAGATTGTGTGTGTGTGTGTGCCATGACGCTCATGTCTGTCCGCTTCAACTGTCAAGAATGAACGCGATTGGCGAAGCGTAGTGACAGCGGGCCAATAGAGAGCGGGTCCTTGCCATAATGCGGTTTGCGCGCCAATTTTCGTACGTGCGATAATCGAGCCGAATAGTTTGGCCGAATATTCGGCTATTCGGCCATGCTCCTGGCCGAATATTCGGTATTCGGTCTGAGGCCGAATATACTATTCGTTACAACACTAGTTTAAATGTATAAAATTTGAACATACATCTATATAACATTACATAATGAATATAGAGGGTGACTGCAAGTATACTCCTATTTTAAATAATTTATACAATTACCGAGTATTCGTATTAAAGTGCATGAAATGTCAGCCCGAAATAACGATTAGTTCGGTTTATATTCTAGAATTGTTTCTGGCTATTTCAGTGGTTCTTAATCTGTGGTCCATAGACCACTGGTGGTCCCTGGAAGCACCCGAAGTGGTCCATGAAGTCATCCGTAAATTATTAAATAAATGACGACGAGTTGATGAAAATGCGTGGTACATCAAGGTTAGAGCCGATATCTGACTGGGCGGTCAGGAAATATGAAATTGGAAGGCACTAGCAATATATTTGCATTTGAAGATAAAATCAGTGCGTTTATCGGTAAAATCGACCTGTGGATCAGCAAAGTCGAAAGAGAGAATTTTTCTGCGTTTGATACATTGAACCCAATTATTGATTGACAGACAGTGTGCTGAGATTAAAAAACAAATGCAAAAGAACATTACATTCCATTTGCAAAACTTGAAAAATGAATGTAATCGCTATTTTCCTGACTGCAAGGACAAAGGTATTCGGAAACTGATCCGCCATCCTTTCATATTCAACATTTCTGAGGTGCAGAATGGAATACAAGAAGAGTTAATTGAAATGCAACATGATAGTAACTGCATAGATACATTCAAGACAGAAATTAATCTTAAAGATTTTTGGAGCCGAAAACCTATTGCTTTCCCTAAAATTCGAGAAATTGCTTTACAGTATCTAACTTTATTTTGGACCACATATTTATGCGAGCAAAAATTCTCAGTGCTTTTGATAACTAAAATTAACATGTGCCAGTGCCGATACACGTTTGGCTTAGAGTAGAACTGAACCAAGAATTCAGCAGTTGGTGAACAGTATGCAGTCACAAAAATCGCACTAAAATAATATAATTAATGTAACGCTTTCGCAAATAATATAATGCTCTTGGTTCCGAATAAATTTATACGTGTTTAATTTATAGAACAACCTTATACGAACCTATATTACTGCTAAACAGCTCGTGGTCCATGGCAAGACAAAAATTTTGATAAATGGTCCCTCATCACTAAAAGGTTAAGAACCACTGTTCTAATAGTTCAATATATCTTTTTAATAAATGAATGTCTTACGAACTCTTCCTGAAAAAAGATATGGTTATTTTGATAATTTAAAATGTTATTTTTATTAAGTTTATAGTTTACATTTTTATTCAGTTTAACGCAGAGTAAATGAAGCTAGGTGCAGACTTATAAAAATTGAAAAAAGTGAAAGTACTGTACAAGCCTTTAAGTTTTTTATCTATTCGTTATAAGTAATTTTTCTGTTAATAGAGAAGTTACATTAAGCAAGTACAATATTTTGTAATGCGGATTAAGGCAAGCCGAAATAATAACTTTTTTAGTAGGGGGCAACTTCAATATTTAAAATTTTTTAATACTAAATCGTCAATAGAAGGTGCTTCGTTATTTTTTATGTGTAAACTTACTTTGCATTATTAATATTAATTTTTCACTGTGTTTTAGTTAATGAATTGTTCAATGAAGTTTGTAACTGTCGAAAAATAAGCTATATGCTACTAATCTTATTGTGCCCAACATTACTGAAATAAGAACTATTTAGAGTAATTATTATAATATAAGTATTTTTCTCATTCTGAATAAATAAACAACACATGTCCTTCTCAAATTCAAACATACAGAATGTCAATGTGTGTTACTTTTCTTGTAAAGAGCCTAAAGGGAAATTTTTGAATAATTTTTCTTTACAATATTGTTTGTATTTTTTGCATTGTCTGTACATAAATCTCGGGATAAACCCGCTTATTCGATACAACTATAGTGTGCTCTGAATAAGAATACATAATTTTTTTGATCGCAGTTAGGACGGATAGGTTGTAGGATGCCATAGAGACAAATTTTTGTTTGTATCACGTCCTCACTATTAAAACCCCGAAAGAATATGACACAGAAAAGATTGTTAGTTTTGTTTGTATGATTAATTATAATCATGTAGCTATACATTCTTATAAATATGTATATAAATACCTGTATATACTTGCTATACATGTATGTATAGCAAGTTAAATATAGTATCAAGTTTGAATACTAAAGGTTCGAATACGAAAGTTATATGTGAAAAATAAGATGCTTGTAAATCTTTGTTATATTCTTAAGGATTTATGAAAACATAATTTCTCGTAACCCATAGTTTTTTATATTATAGCAAACAGCAGAAATTGTAAAAAAAAACTGATTTTAAAAACCAGAAAAGTATAGATTCGACTAGTAAATGAATGCAATAGGCATTAAATACTACAAAATAGTTTAATTTAGTAATTTATTTTCGTAGTTCATTCACTAATAACATGAAAAGTGCGATTTGGCATGCTATCAACACGGTTTTTTATGATCGATGCTTGACAGGATTTTCAAGCAGTGACAATTGCTTGTTTTAAGTGTTCAACGTCAACTGATTGTTAAGTGTCAGCACACTCACGATTTCGGTCCTAAATTCGACCAACAAAGATCCCTCAAATGATCTTCAATAAATTTATTGCTTAGTTGAAATGCTATTTAATTTTTTTAAATATTACCCTCTACATCATCATTTTTGCTGTCTTTTCATCAACCACAAAGTGATATGTTTTGTTATGAATAGTAACTTGCATTTCCTGCATTGTTGCCATTTTTCATTCAAATGTAGTTCCAATTACTCATAATTCATTAAAAAAAAGCGGTCAACGTACCTGTTAAGTGCTGAGTACGTTGAGTCAGAGCTGACAACAGCGCCACTTGTACGTTGAAAAAAGGAACAACTTTTAGAGAACGTTGAAATCAGTGCTGAGTCAGCGTTAAAAATTGAAATGCCCCTATAAAGAGATTCTTTGTCATGTTAGAAAATAATTGTAATTCTTCTGAATTTATGTTAGGATATAATAAAGATGAAAAAGAAATGGTGCTCACTAGATTTGCTAGAATTAGCAAAATTCTAAAGAAGAGAAAACGATTAATGTTACCTATGGTTCCAAAATGGCAGCGCTTTGGTTAGGTTCGTTTCGTTTCCTTTAGATCAGCTACATTTTTATTAGACGTTTCCTTTTCCTTTTATTTATTTATTTTGGTCAAGAACTACCGTGAATCAATAACTAGTGACGTTTGGCAGTCGGCAGCATGCCGGAATCCCCTCTCTGTAAGGAGTCTGTCTGGACCATAAACAGTAACAAGCGCGGCCATTTCGAAACAATAGGTAACATTAACCGAGAAAACAATTAAAGTGATTACTTTTAAATAATAAATAGAAGTTATTCTGCAATAAATTCTGTATAATTTTCTATAATCTTCTATAATTTTCCATAATTTTCTGTAATCTTCTATAATTTTCTATAATTTTCGATAATTTGTATTAGCATCAACTGAAGAGAAACGTATTGAGGCTGTAAGGCATTTTGATAGTTCTTTATTATATAGTTGTAAAAGAGCCGTAAATTAATGCAGAGTTTTTAATAAGGTGATAAATAATTATTACAGATATTGTAAATTAATTTCGTACACTAGTGTGATAAGCCCGTATGTATACAGTATATGTCTATTTAATTTAAACTAAGTCTAAATAAATATCATTTTCAATATACTAGGTAAACTATAGACTGGAATAATAAGGCAAATATAATATATTGTATTTTTCAGTATTAGTCTGCATATTCTAACAATTTTATGATATTAGTTTTTCTTTGCTTTAAATTAAGATGTTATTAAAACAACTAAAATATTTATCTTATAACTTCAATAGGTTTCATGTGAAGTTTATACGAACTAAAATCGCATATATTTTAATGACATATGTTCAATGGTTTACCTGTGGCCAGTGACTAAATAAGTAAATATACCAAACACCAGTAGTTCGTTCTACATTCTTGGTATCCATGGTTTGATCTTGTTCCTTTTTTATTAGTACTTACATTCTTCTTTATTTGAGCTTAAAAAATTTTTTCTTCACTTCCAAAACGTGCTTATTAGGAGATTTTGAAGTGTCAATAAAAGCAGCATATCAGTAGCTTCGGGT
>NW_019384693.1:505142-512285 GCF_000671375.1 Centruroides sculpturatus | reverse complement strand
GAAGACTATTGTATCGTTAAAAATTATTTTTTTATTTTGTACAAACAAAATAAATATATTGAAAAATATAAAAACAATAAAAAATTATACTTCAGAAGTTAATTTAGTATCAAAAACGTAAAATATTTGAGTAGCCGAAGACATAGCCAAAGATTACAGCGCCACAGCACTGGCGAAAATTTAAATTTGTCGACTGGAATTCCTTCGGATAACCGACGTTTCGAATAACCGACCTTCGGATAAACGACGCTCTACTGTACTTGGTAAAACGAAATGACTAACATAAATTATATAAAAATTCTATTTCATATCCAGACATTTTTTTAATATTGAGAAAAAAATTAAAATTATAATTCTGTTAGTCATAAAATATTTAATAAGCTAGGTTTAATTACTTTCATGTTAAAACACTAGAATGAGAAAGTGGCAGAAATAATAAAATAATTTTGAAAAAAAAAGGCAGTCATTGCTACCCTATGGGATAAGATAAAGTTTTTCATTAAAAAGTTAGAAAATATTCTCAATTTATATTTAGTGTAAGAACCCAACAATTGCTGAGTAAACTAAACTACTGAAATGACCTTACCTTCTGCCTAACTAAGCAAGAACAATATAAAATTTAATTCAATAAATAAATCTAAAATACATCAAACTTTCTATCCAATATTTTACAAGCTGCTTTAATTATATACTCAGTCATACAATAGTGCACGTATCTACACGATAACGCTACAATTTCACGCAATCCGTTCAGTTTTATTTTCATTAATCTCAAAGATAGATAATGAGAGAGAAGACAAAATGTGAAAGCCACAGCGACAGGAGGCCCCCAATTAACTACATGCACACTTTTGATTCAAAACGGATGTCACGTTATTTCAATTCGAAAATTTTCTCTCCAAAGGAGTTAGATAGACGACCAACATGATTATTTAGTTAAAAGAAAAATATAATGTACAGGGACAAGACATTACTAATTTGAAGTGGAAACCATATATTTTAGAAACAATAAATTAAACATATATTAAGAAATTAAAGCTGAGCATCGCGCCGATATATTTAGAAACGAAAAAAAAAATTGTTGTAGAGCTAATCAATAACACTAACCGTAAACAAAGTAATTAAAAAGTCGATAATTCGTAATTGTGTCTAATATGCAATCTACATCTGAACGAAAGGGAATTAAAATCGATTGATGTGATGTAAATATTTTATGATGTGAGATGATCTCAGATAATAATGCTGCCTTACAAAAGGGTCACCTTACTCATTCGATAGAATATAAACGTAATCTTTCGGCGCACAAACAATACGGTTATGGATATAATGATAAACAATATAGCGGGATTCACTCTATCCTTAGATTGTGCAGCAGGCATTGGTACAGCCGCAGCAAAAAACGACGTATTCGATTTGACTAGAACTCGAACTTTCGCTGAACTTTTACGATATATTTTTTCAAATATAATTATTATTCACTGCACCTGTATGCCTAAATTTGAAGAAGATCGTGCGGCGAGCTTAACCATTGTTCAATCCAAAAATTTCTATGAACTACTTTAGATAAGTAGTCGGATAATGTGTCAATCGGAAAAAAAACTTTTTTTGAACTTTCCGGTTTACTTTACAAGATATTATAGATTTTATTAAACTTTATACATTTTTATATTTGACATAAATTTTAAAATTATAATCCAGGTTTTCAATCATAGATGGGAGTATTTGAGAAAATCATCATTCATTACTACACTTTATGATGATGAAACTGCCACAGATGTTGCCAATGTCGATGACATTTTATACTGCAATTCCATTATGCAAAGACCATCGATGGTATGATATCTAAATATAGAAAGGCTACATTGCTTTTAATAAGATAACATTATAATTCTCTACTATTCACTGACTGTACTTTTGATTTATTATACAGAAAAAAGCTTACAATTAATCTAAACTTGATTATTCCACTTTATTTAAATATATTTTTTTAAATACCCAATTAATGTTAAACATTATGTAGTAAAAATTGATTGTTTTTATATTACTTATTCCCTTCTATCGAACTGTATGGTGCAATCTTAAATAGCTTTAACAGTAGCTAAATTAATAAAACCACGGACACCAGCAACAAATTTTCTAATTGAAGTGTAATAATTTTTTTCAATTTTAAACAGTAAAGTGAACAGATGAAACGACTTGCGTGTGCTGGTAGTGACTGTCTGGACGTTTTGCAGGCTTGCATGACTGAATTTTTAATTAGAAAAATTTACTAATTATTGTTTACGAACTCTGAAATTTTATTCCGTATATTTTGCATATTAAATTATATATCGGTTTTATTTATATACCGTACATTTCTTAATGGTAAATATTCTTGAATTTCATTTTTTATAATATTATGCTATTTATATTATATACTTGTATCAGTATTGTGTACGTTATTGTGTACGTATTGCGTCATTAGGATTTATATTATTGTAATAGATGTCATTGCTAAAACTTTTATAAAACTTAAATACAAAAGACAATGCAAATTTAATTGTATTACTTTCTTGGCTGTGGTATATACATAACAAGGGTGAATTTTGGAATGGTGTCGAATTTGACCCTTCGAGTTTTTTGCAAATTTCTTCGTTTTGAGTCTTCTTAAACCCTAAAAAGCGAAATAACAAACAAATAAACAATTCTGTGGACACGAATCTATATGCATGTATAGGTGTACGTGTGACGACATTTATTTGGTTAATATCTCAAAACAAGATAAACACAAAGAAACTTTTCGCACGATAGCTTTAATTTAACCGAAATTGATGCTGTTAAATTTTAGCTGTGAAAGGTCAAGAGGGTACAGAGAGTGCGTAGTCACTTGTCATATCTCGCGAGTGGTCAGACTTAATTAATATTTTATTTGTTTTCAGCNACGTTGTATGATGTCATAGAGACAAATTTTTGTTTTTATCGCGTCCTCACTATTAAAACCCTAAAAGAATATGACACACAAAAAACATTGTTTGTTTTGTCTGTGATATTTATTTATAATCCTGTATCTATACATGATTATATATCTATATCTATATCTATATCTATCTATCTATCTATATATATAAATGGATGTGTGTGTCCCTATATTTCACTTTTCAGCCAAAACTACACATCGCACATGAATGGTGTTTGTATGTGGTAGTAGCCCCAAGTCTCCATTCGTGCACTATGGGGGTTGCGTCTCGATAGCTATAAAAGTGCGGGAGATATGGGGGCTTAAAGTGGTTGACTTCGAAGATGTGTAACAATGGAAGTGTCAACAATGGAAGTGTTAACAGTGGAAGTGTTAAGAATGGAAGTGTTAAGAATGGAAATGTTGAGTAACAATAGAAGTGTTAATATAAAGCGCATGCAAGATTTACGGGCGTTTTTTTGCGTTTTTGCCGGAAATCGAACATATTTTTAGACTCGTGTAAAAATTCTCTAATTAGTCTGGAAATGGAGGACCTAATTCTTGCATTCTGTGAAAACGGGTAAGGTTGGCTATAATGTAATTATCTTAATCTTCACTATCGTTACTTTTTGCCCAGCAAAGCTGGTCTTGCAGCTAGATTCTAGATTACTTATAAAAACAGTCTTTTATATACAAGAAAGACTATATTACATACAAATAAAAACCCAGCGAAGAGAGTCCTTGCAGCTAGTATGTATATAAATACTTATACATGTATGTATAGCAAGCGAAATATAGTATCAAGTTTGAATACTAACGGTTGGAATACGAAACTGATTTAAACGACTAAGACAAGGTAACCGGACAATAAATTTCGCTACATTCAATGTAAAGAGATCAGATCGAACGGACAAGACATAGTTAAAGAAATAAAAAAAATGAAAGTAGACTTCGTGATCTTAACACAAACAAAATAGAAAGAGTCAGGTATGAAAAAACTAAAAGATTATGTACAGAAGAAAGAGCAAAATGTGGTGTATCAATGACGATAAAAAAAATTTAAGAGAAATGTTACCAACTATGAAACAATAGATGAAAGAATGATGAAGGTTAAACTGAATATTTTTGGAAGACAAATGACTATTATTGAAATTTACGCACCAAATGAGGAAGAAATCATGAGATTAAGAATATATTCTACAACAAGATGCAAGATTTGACAGATAAAACCAGAAACACAAGAGAAATAATGTTATTGAGTGATTTCAATGCAAGAACATGATCATCGATACATAACAAAATTATTGAACAATTCAGAGAAAAAGTAACGAATGACTATGGAAAAAAACTAATAGACTTTTGTAACACAAATCACTTTAAAGTAAATAATGAGTTATTTAATGATATAAAAGATATCCTTAAATATACTTGGATTCAACATACTAGGCAGAGGAAATCAATCATTCACTATGTTATTACTAAGTAAAAATTCCAAATTAAAATTTTTAAATGTAAGAGCACACAGATGGGACTACCTGTGACTCAGACCATTATTTAGTAAGAACAAAAATAGTTATTCCTTACAGAAAAGAAATACAGACACAGAAATAAGAAAAAACGGAAATTGATGTAATTACAGATCCTAAATTTAATCTCGAAAGCTTAGCAGAAGAAAGCACGAAAACACTTTCAGACAAGATTAGATCAAAAATTGGAAGAAAAAGAATATGATAATACCATAGACTTATACGAAAATATAAAAACAGCACTACGTGAAGTGGCAAATGAAACATAGAAATTCCTAAAACATGTAAGAAATAAAAATAATAATAAAAAACGACAGTTTATCTCAGTTAATCAATTGGAAAAAGTATTAAAAAATTTATTAACAAAAAATAGAATTCAATTTACGACAGAAGATACAAACATAGAAAGTGATATAACAATTTATTTACAGACAAAACAAATTAAACAAGCATGTAAAAATAAAAAAAACTGAAGAATAATATAGGCTGGTAAAATACCGGCAGAACTGATTAAAAAATAAAACAGAAAAATTATTTAGATTGACAACAAAACTATTCGAAAGGTGTCTTAATGTAGAAGACATCTCAAAAGAATGGAAAATTGGTTTTTGAGATTTATCCATGAAAAAGGAGACAAACAAAAATGTGAAAACTATCGAAGAATCACAGTAACAGCAACATTTAGTACATTATATCGACAAATAGTAATAGATTTAATCGAAAAAAAAAAATATCAAAGAAAAGAAAAAGAAGAGCAGAGTGGATTCAGAACAGGAAGATCATGTATGGACAATATTATCTGTATAAAACAAATTATGGAAAAAGATTAGCAACAGGACAAGAAACTCACTTGTTTATAGATTTAACGAAAGCATATGATAATGTCCCAACGTCAAAATTATAGGAGACATCAAAAGAGATAAATATTAATAACACGCTTATTAAAGCAGTAAAAGAATTGTATAGAGAAACCATAATGAAAATAAAAATTGGTAAAAAAATATCAGAGGAATTTACGGTATCAAAAATACTAGGACAGAAGTGCTGTATCTCACAAACTCTATTTAAAATCCCCGTAGAAAGAGTATTGAAAATATGGGAAAAAATGTAATATGTAAATAGATATTAACGGTAAACTAATGTTTACTTTGCAATTTTCAGATGATCAGCTGGATACGACGAAAGATAAAGATAATCTGGTATACATGATAAGAAAAATAAAAGAGAAATATTTTAAAAGAGGTTTATATTGAAACACGAGTAAAACAAAATATTTATGCATAGGAGGGGCTAAAACAGAGATGGAACTAGAAAAAAGAGTAAAGATTGAAGGATGTGAGCATTACAATTATGCCGGAATACAAATTCATCAAGATGAAAAAGATACATTAGAAATTAAGTAAAGATTTGCACAAGGTGAGAGAGCAAAAGAAAGATTAAATGGAACGCGGTAAAGTGAAGTAATAACTAGATCAAGAAAAAAAATATATATATACACTAAGGCAATTACTATATAACTGGATTGCTGCATATTAGATCTCTATGTAATACGTCTGTGTAATCCATCAAATAGTAAAGGGACTCACAGCAAATTTTTAGTTAGAAACTACAATTTTATTCTCAAAATTGACAAATGCAATTCAGGTTGGCGCATTACATTACAACCCGTTCTCAGTGCTAATTTTTAAAAATAATTTGTCAATTTTGAAATTAAAATTGTAGTTCCTAACTGAAAATTTGCTATGAGTCCGTCTATCATTTGTTGGATTACAGAGACGTATTACATAGATAGTAATGCAATTGTCAAAAGCATTCTGATATACGGGCCAAGGCATGGAGAATGACTGGGGAAGAAAAGAGAAAAGTAACAACGGTTGAAATGGATCCATTGAAAAATCATGCAGAATATCAAAAAGAGAAAGTATAACTAATGAGAGAATCAAAGACCTAATGGGATTTAACCAGACAGTTTTGAAAAAAATAAATGGAAAACAACTGATTTGGTTTGGACATGCGAAAAGATAGAGAAAGTTCATGTAGGTCGGAAGGTAACGTCAGACGCCATAAACCGATATATATATATATATGTATATCTAATAACAAATGTATATATGTACATTTCTTATTGGATATACATTTAGCGTGTACAGATACTATACTTGCCATTACTAATATTTCTATATTATTAAAATTAGCATAATAATTATAAATATTCCAGTCAATTTAGGTTGTTCGTGACACGCGGAAAATTACACTGATTTCCTTACCACAGTAGAGCGTCGTTTATTCGAATCAATTGGGAACTGGGGTTGTTCGGATACCTTATTTTTCGGATAATCGATTATGTACGAAAAATTTTATTAATTTATCCCGTGTTGAAATTTTTCTTCGTTGCGTGTCGCTTCGCGTTGAATTTTCGTCGATGTAAAGCCTAACGACGACTATTGTATCGTTAAAAATTATTTTTTTATTTTGTACAAACAAAATAAATATATTGAATAGTATAAAAACAATAAAAAATTATATTTCAGAAGTTAATTTAGTATCAAAAACGTAAAATATTTGAGTAGCCGAAGACATAGCCAAAGATTACAGCGCCACAGCACTGGCGAAAATTTAAATTTGTCGACTGGAATTCCTTCGGATAACCGACCTTCGGATAAACGACGCTCTACTGTATTT
>NW_019384693.1:493603-504888 GCF_000671375.1 Centruroides sculpturatus | reverse complement strand
GAAGACTATTGTATCGTTAAAAATTATTTTTTTATTTTGTACAAACAAAATAAATATATTGAAAAATATAAAAACAATAAAAAATTATACTTCAGAAGTTAATTTAGTATCAAAAACGTAAAATATTTGAGTAGCCGAAGACATAGCCAAAGATTACAGCGCCACAGCACTGGCGAAAATTTAAATTTGTCGACTGGAATTCCTTCGGATAACCGACGTTTCGAATAACCGACCTTCGGATAAACGACGCTCTACTGTACTTGGTAAAACGAAATGACTAACATAAATTATATAAAAATTCTATTTCATATCCAGACATTTTTTTAATATTGAGAAAAAAATTAAAATTATAATTCTGTTAGTCATAAAATATTTAATAAGCTAGGTTTAATTACTTTCATGTTAAAACACTAGAATGAGAAAGTGGCAGAAATAATAAAATAATTTTGAAAAAAAAAGGCAGTCATTGCTACCCTATGGGATAAGATAAAGTTTTTCATTAAAAAGTTAGAAAATATTCTCAATTTATATTTAGTGTAAGAACCCAACAATTGCTGAGTAAACTAAACTACTGAAATGACCTTACCTTCTGCCTAACTAAGCAAGAACAATATAAAATTTAATTCAATAAATAAATCTAAAATACATCAAACTTTCTATCCAATATTTTACAAGCTGCTTTAATTATATACTCAGTCATACAATAGTGCACGTATCTACACGATAACGCTACAATTTCACGCAATCCGTTCAGTTTTATTTTCATTAATCTCAAAGATAGATAATGAGAGAGAAGACAAAATGTGAAAGCCACAGCGACAGGAGGCCCCCAATTAACTACATGCACACTTTTGATTCAAAACGGATGTCACGTTATTTCAATTCGAAAATTTTCTCTCCAAAGGAGTTAGATAGACGACCAACATGATTATTTAGTTAAAAGAAAAATATAATGTACAGGGACAAGACATTACTAATTTGAAGTGGAAACCATATATTTTAGAAACAATAAATTAAACATATATTAAGAAATTAAAGCTGAGCATCGCGCCGATATATTTAGAAACGAAAAAAAAAATTGTTGTAGAGCTAATCAATAACACTAACCGTAAACAAAGTAATTAAAAAGTCGATAATTCGTAATTGTGTCTAATATGCAATCTACATCTGAACGAAAGGGAATTAAAATCGATTGATGTGATGTAAATATTTTATGATGTGAGATGATCTCAGATAATAATGCTGCCTTACAAAAGGGTCACCTTACTCATTCGATAGAATATAAACGTAATCTTTCGGCGCACAAACAATACGGTTATGGATATAATGATAAACAATATAGCGGGATTCACTCTATCCTTAGATTGTGCAGCAGGCATTGGTACAGCCGCAGCAAAAAACGACGTATTCGATTTGACTAGAACTCGAACTTTCGCTGAACTTTTACGATATATTTTTTCAAATATAATTATTATTCACTGCACCTGTATGCCTAAATTTGAAGAAGATCGTGCGGCGAGCTTAACCATTGTTCAATCCAAAAATTTCTATGAACTACTTTAGATAAGTAGTCGGATAATGTGTCAATCGGAAAAAAAACTTTTTTTGAACTTTCCGGTTTACTTTACAAGATATTATAGATTTTATTAAACTTTATACATTTTTATATTTGACATAAATTTTAAAATTATAATCCAGGTTTTCAATCATAGATGGGAGTATTTGAGAAAATCATCATTCATTACTACACTTTATGATGATGAAACTGCCACAGATGTTGCCAATGTCGATGACATTTTATACTGCAATTCCATTATGCAAAGACCATCGATGGTATGATATCTAAATATAGAAAGGCTACATTGCTTTTAATAAGATAACATTATAATTCTCTACTATTCACTGACTGTACTTTTGATTTATTATACAGAAAAAAGCTTACAATTAATCTAAACTTGATTATTCCACTTTATTTAAATATATTTTTTTAAATACCCAATTAATGTTAAACATTATGTAGTAAAAATTGATTGTTTTTATATTACTTATTCCCTTCTATCGAACTGTATGGTGCAATCTTAAATAGCTTTAACAGTAGCTAAATTAATAAAACCACGGACACCAGCAACAAATTTTCTAATTGAAGTGTAATAATTTTTTTCAATTTTAAACAGTAAAGTGAACAGATGAAACGACTTGCGTGTGCTGGTAGTGACTGTCTGGACGTTTTGCAGGCTTGCATGACTGAATTTTTAATTAGAAAAATTTACTAATTATTGTTTACGAACTCTGAAATTTTATTCCGTATATTTTGCATATTAAATTATATATCGGTTTTATTTATATACCGTACATTTCTTAATGGTAAATATTCTTGAATTTCATTTTTTATAATATTATGCTATTTATATTATATACTTGTATCAGTATTGTGTACGTTATTGTGTACGTATTGCGTCATTAGGATTTATATTATTGTAATAGATGTCATTGCTAAAACTTTTATAAAACTTAAATACAAAAGACAATGCAAATTTAATTGTATTACTTTCTTGGCTGTGGTATATACATAACAAGGGTGAATTTTGGAATGGTGTCGAATTTGACCCTTCGAGTTTTTTGCAAATTTCTTCGTTTTGAGTCTTCTTAAACCCTAAAAAGCGAAATAACAAACAAATAAACAATTCTGTGGACACGAATCTATATGCATGTATAGGTGTACGTGTGACGACATTTATTTGGTTAATATCTCAAAACAAGATAAACACAAAGAAACTTTTCGCACGATAGCTTTAATTTAACCGAAATTGATGCTGTTAAATTTTAGCTGTGAAAGGTCAAGAGGGTACAGAGAGTGCGTAGTCACTTGTCATATCTCGCGAGTGGTCAGACTTAATTAATATTTTATTTGTTTTCAGCATTTACAGTGTTTTATAAAACTCATTTCTCTGATCAAAATTAAGTGTTTTGTTATTTTATAATAATTTATAATATATCAAAATTATAAAATAAAACATCATAAATTCCTAAAAAATACACAACTCGTTGTTAAAGTTTTGTTTAATTCTTTAAACAAAGAAAATAATCAATTTGTTAATCTTTTCTAAAAATTTTCGAACGGAATATAATTAATTTCGTCAAAAAAATTAACAATTTCAAAATTTATAGATTAATTAAATATATAATTTCATATATGTGTTTTTTGTATAACGTTAATCGATAGTCCGGTTGTCATAGAGAAAATCAATTTAGTACTCTGTTAAACTACAATACATTCAAATATATTTTAGTTAGTTGATGTTTTTTAAGTAGCATGTAAGTATTTTTTATTACATTTAATATAATAAATTATAATTTTAAATATATATACTTTTCGTAAAAGTTATAAAATCAGAAGTTTATTTAACTTACGCTAGGTAATTTGAGGGGCACAAATTATATGGCATCCTTTGAAAAACAGTTAATAGTTTTAGTGAAATTTATCTTCCTTCTACTTTTTGCATGTGTAACTCTTACGTATGGTATACAACACATATTATCTGTCTGCAAAAAAATTATTATATGCATAAGAATTATTTTTAATGGAGATTTGTGCGATAACGCATTTAGTTATCTTTTGAAAGGTTTTGCAATAAATCTTTTACAGCTACGCACAGTGTTATTATCAAACTAATTAGAACCCGGGACAGAATGGGATACTAACAAAGAAGTTAAAATTAATTTAACGGTAAAAGAAAAATAACAAAAATATTATATTATTTTTTTTTATTATATTTGGCACATAATTATTTAAATTAGATTTTAAAAAATCAGTAATATTGTATGAAAAATAAATAAATAAAAGAAAGCTTTTTTGCATCCCGTTCTGCCCCCCATTCGAGGCAGAATGGGTATAAGATTAGTGCTCAAATATTATAAAAAAATATTAGTTTTGTTGCTTAGAAAACTCCCAAACCAGCACGGAATCGTTATTGTCGCTGTCAAAAGCCACACAAGACATATAATCATTTTTTTGCATGCAATACATTAACACCAACCCTTAATCGACTGTGAGTAAGCTTCAGTGCAATAATGGCATGTCGTATCATCTTCTCATTTCGAGTAATCGTCTCCTTGTTCTTCTTTTTTACTAAACTTTATTTTTTTCTATAAATTTTTTTCTTAAAATTTTTACTAGACTTTAAATTTTCTATAAATTTTGCAAAGTGATAATTTGCAAAATTTATAGAAAATTTTGCAAATTATTACTTTGTTTATTTATGTTTTGTAATTGTTTATTTGAAACGGCGCATCACAGTATGGTTTGATTAATTAAATATCAAGAAAAATACATAACTGTTGTTAGTTTGTTATATTTTGATACAGAAATATTCTATACGATTCTTTAATTGGAAGTATGTTTTATACTGATTACTCATAGTTGCTTCACTGTTGGAGAGTGTAAAGCCTTAATTGCATATGCTTTATTTGATTTTTACAGTAGAGTATCCTATTCCTGATGTCATCTTGTGACATCAGGAATAGCATTGTATTGCAAAACCCTTTTTTACCCTATATAGCTATCTGAATGTAGCTACCAAAGGTGTTTGGTAATAATTTTAGTAAAAGTATTTTTCATTTTATAAATTAGAAAAAGTGCTAAGTTAAGCGTAAAAAAAGTTAAAAGTAAAATAAAATTTTATTTGCTTAAGAAAACAAATTAATATATGTTAAAATGATTTTGTGTGAATAAGAGAATTTGGCAATATAGGCAAACTTAAATCTGGGTTTAATTGGCTTAATCTTTCTTTTGTTTTTATATATGTAAAAATTGAAAAACACTTTACAGAAATCTATGGTAAATCGATAATCGATTAACGAACAATTCGGATAACGAACGAAGTCTTGGCACGGATTATGTTCGTTAACCGATCACCCACTATATATGCAAGTCTATGTCATATAATTTAGACAGATGTTTTTCTCTGCTTATTTTGTTTTTTCTATTCAAAGATACACATAAATACAACACAGGATAATCGGAAAGGGTTTTAGAGAAAGAAATTCAATCAAAAATCTAAGTAGTAAGCATATTGTTAGAGTTATCCAGAATACAACATGGTTAGTACTCCTGCTGTCAATCTGGAAGCATGTGGTAAATTACCTAGGACTTTTATGAGTAGTGTATCCTAATTATGTTTGGCATAGTTTTTTTTATTATTTAATCACAGCCCTCCTGTATCTTGATGCTCGAAGAATATTTCGATAATAATCTTTTAGTTTCAATGTAGAAAAGAGTCCAAAATAAGAAAACTCCTTGATAAAACCTTATAGGCAATTAAAATCTATTTATTTTTCGATTATTTTTTACATGTAGCATTGTTCTGTTGAATACCCAAATAAGTATATAAGGCTATAAGATTTCTTAAAACATACTTCACCATGAAATATCGTTCCAAAATATAATACAAAACAAAAAGCAAAAAATCAACGTTTAAATATTTGAATCTAAAGCAAAAATTATAAAATTTATATAAATTACAAATAACATTAAAACGTAAAATAAATAACTCAACAATATGCAAAAAATATATAGTAGAAATTAGGCAATTAGGATCTTCTAAGAAAATTATTTTGTACAATGTATTTCCATACAGTTGTTATGCTGTCCGCAACTCTTGAAATAATGCACTTATCTTTCAACCTGCATTTAAAAATTTCGATTTTTTTCCGTTCTGTGCTAATGTGGGAAAGTGTACAGATTTAATGATATTTGCTACTTTCCATTTTATTACTAAGCCTTCAGTCTACGCCATCTTGGAAAGTACAGTGGGTGATCGGTTAACGAACCTAATCCGTTCCAAGACTTTGTTCGTTATCCGAATTGTTCTTTAACCGATTATCGATTTACCATAGGTTTTTATGGGAATTTGATTAATTCGTTCCGGAGACTCCAAAAAATAAGAAGTATATACCTTTTTACTACGTTTATTTATATGTAATAGCAAAAATACATATATATGCAGTCTTGCATTTTTATTAGTCATGTTTTTTCTGTTTGTGGGGGTTAAAGAATCTGTCCAATGTCGATTGCTTTTCTCTTTTTTTTAGGATTTTTCGGAAGTAATGAATACTATTGCAATTGTAGAGATTCCCATCCCTATTAACCATATTCTGGTTTGGATGCCACTTGAGAATGATCGTTTTTCTGACATCCCTGGAGTTCTTCTCTCATCAGGTTAGTTTCATGTTCCATTAAGAGCTCTAAAATGCTCTTTATTTCCCAGATGTGATGTTCATTACTCCATTAGCAGCTTGAAACTTCTTGATATATTTTTCATTGCTAAGATTGTGTCTACTGTAAACCTGTTCAAGCCATACTGCCTAGCAACATCAGACATATTGTGCCTACTTTCTACCTTGGCTATTATTTCTTACTTGGTTTCTATGGTGATCATAGTTCTTGACACTCCTTTTTTTAGGCTGCACAGTCTCGCGAAGACTATAAAAAATTGTCATAAAGGTAAACAAAAGCTGGAATTACAAGGGAGAGTTTCAAAATTCAGAGGAATACTATCTGATTGGTATTGGGTTGAGCGTCGATGTTGACGTCTCCCACAGTCCGAAAGGTTTCGAATTCTTACCTGAAAACAAGGGAAATCAATTGATATTCGTTATTATTCGTCGTTTTTTTATGTTTGTTCAGTAAAGTGTTCTTTATTCGAACAAGTGTTCGTTGTCCGATCATAAAAATTTTTCGCGAAAGTGTTCGTTATCCGATTTGTTTGCAATCCGAACTGTTCCTTAACCGATCACCCACTGTACTGTGTTATTAGTTTTCTTTCTTACATTATATTGATGTTATTTAATTTAAGTGTAATTCTCAAGTAATTTGTAGTGAAACCGATGTATTTCTCGTTTATCCTGAACTGCATGTTTTCATATGGTATACACTTGCCATTTACTTTGTTTCTAAATTTAATTTTATCGTTTCTTAGAGTTTGATACATAGTTGAGGCTTTTACTGTGATATTTGACCCTTTACATTCTGCTATTTTTCATGGTGTTAGTTATGTAAATGTGAAATGGCGATTTCTTGGTACTGCAAGTTTGCTGTTTTTGTGTTAGGTTTGTTATTTTCAAACTTTATAATCAGATTTTCAATTGTGCTAGTTTCATAATTATGCTATGAAAATTTGTTTAATTTTGTTTAGGTATTTTATTCTTTTTATTACATTACTGCAGTATGAAAAAGTTTTCTGGTGAGTTTCCAGAATGCTGCTGGCTTGTATTAATAAGGATCATTTAAATTGAAAGGCGTGTACTGTACAGTGGGCTGTGTTTGGGATTGACATAGACAGTTGTCTGTGTCCTTCTGTCTCTAAGTTTTATATTTTTGTCTAGAAAATGCAAATGTAGTACTCTTTTTGTTGTGTTTTCAATTTCAGCCAATGTTTGTTACTGTTAACCTTATTAATAAATTCTGTGATCTTTTTGTTATTTTTTAAAATTATGTATACATCATCCACATTTCCTTAAAATATACATGATTTGTCTTAAAGCAAATCGTAATACTTGCTTCAAGTTTTTGTAATACTAATTCATATAATACTCCTGACATGGAGTTCCCCATGGGGACGTTTCCCTTTTGCCTATATATTTAGTTATTAAAGCTAAACAATTATTAGAAGCATACGAATCTTGATAATACTGTCATGTCGTCAGTGTATTTAACTAACTCCAGAATATGTAGCAGCATAAATATTATTAACGCTGTAAAACATGATTATTCTTTTATTTAAAGAAACAAGTTCTGGTAGTCTATTACTGTCGGTATATCTTCATGCATTATTAATATGAGGTCTTGTAACTCCTTCACCACTTTTGTTGGGTTCCGTGAAACTAATATACCGTTCTCAAGATTAGTGGTAATGTATTTGTGCAATCGCTTCTCCATAATACATGTTGGTCTTCTACAATCTAAATAGGTTTTACATTCAAAAAGAAAATTATTAAACTATGAATTAATCGTTGTTCACGTTTCAATAAATCACAATCTAGTTACGCNGAAATGACTAACATAAATTATATAAAAATTCTATTTCATATCCAGACATTTTTTTAATATTGAGAAAAAAATTAAAATTATAATTCTGTTAGTCATAAAATATTTAATAAGCTAGGTTTAATTACTTTCATGTTAAAACACTAGAATGAGAAAGTGGCAGAAATAATAAAATAATTTTGAAAAAAAAAGGCAGTCATTGCTACCCTATGGGATAAGATAAAGTTTTTCATTAAAAAGTTAGAAAATATTCTCAATTTATATTTAGTGTAAGAACCCAACAATTGCTGAGTAAACTAAACTACTGAAATGACCTTACCTTCTGCCTAACTAAGCAAGAACAATATAAAATTTAATTCAATAAATAAATCTAAAATACATCAAACTTTCTATCCAATATTTTACAAGCTGCTTTAATTATATACTCAGTCATACAATAGTGCACGTATCTACACGATAACGCTACAATTTCACGCAATCCGTTCAGTTTTATTTTCATTAATCTCAAAGATAGATAATGAGAGAGAAGACAAAATGTGAAAGCCACAGCGACAGGAGGCCCCCAATTAACTACATGCACACTTTTGATTCAAAACGGATGTCACGTTATTTCAATTCGAAAATTTTCTCTCCAAAGGAGTTAGATAGACGACCAACATGATTATTTAGTTAAAAGAAAAATATAATGTACAGGGACAAGACATTACTAATTTGAAGTGGAAACCATATATTTTAGAAACAATAAATTAAACATATATTAAGAAATTAAAGCTGAGCATCGCGCCGATATATTTAGAAACGAAAAAAAAAATTGTTGTAGAGCTAATCAATAACACTAACCGTAAACAAAGTAATTAAAAAGTCGATAATTCGTAATTGTGTCTAATATGCAATCTACATCTGAACGAAAGGGAATTAAAATCGATTGATGTGATGTAAATATTTTATGATGTGAGATGATCTCAGATAATAATGCTGCCTTACAAAAGGGTCACCTTACTCATTCGATAGAATATAAACGTAATCTTTCGGCGCACAAACAATACGGTTATGGATATAATGATAAACAATATAGCGGGATTCACTCTATCCTTAGATTGTGCAGCAGGCATTGGTACAGCCGCAGCAAAAAACGACGTATTCGATTTGACTAGAACTCGAACTTTCGCTGAACTTTTACGATATATTTTTTCAAATATAATTATTATTCACTGCACCTGTATGCCTAAATTTGAAGAAGATCGTGCGGCGAGCTTAACCATTGTTCAATCCAAAAATTTCTATGAACTACTTTAGATAAGTAGTCGGATAATGTGTCAATCGGAAAAAAAACTTTTTTTGAACTTTCCGGTTTACTTTACAAGATATTATAGNAATAAATGAATAAATATGTGGCTACTAAAAAAGTGTTATGAATAAATCATACTTATTGTTGAAATATAAAAGACTTTATTAGGCTATCTTTATATATCATTTTTGATAAAATATTAATATTTTCTTCCAAAAAGAGAAATTATTTATACAAATTAAACTTGAATCGTAAACTTAATGTTTTACGTTTTACATTATTTATAATAAACATTTTTCGCAATTATTAGCCTTATCAAATATTGAATATAAAAAAAGATTGTTATGTACAGTACGTTTATAATCCTAGTAAGGACTTTTTTTTTCTTATAGAATATATAAACATTATATTAGTTGTTGGGAAAAATTATAGAGTTTTCCGATACACAAAAATCTTATTCCACGTTTCAAAAAACTTGTTAAATGAGATGATAAAAGTCAGAGAACTGGCTTAACTCTGACATGGTGTTATATTCTAAAATAACAAAAACTATATTAAAACTATATTACTGATAATTCGCATAGTTTATTAGTCTATATGTTACCGCTAAAGCTCGAAATCCGTTAATGTGCACATTACCTAGCTAATCTGCAGATTAACTAGGGTGATCCGTTAAAGCTGCGATAATTATTCCATTTCTCAAATTACCTACGAGGTAATGTGCAGATTATCTAGGTAATCTGCAAATTACCTACTAGGCACTCGGTAAAGTGAAAATAAGATCTTTGCAGGAACAACAGCAACGTTTCTTTCTGTACGCTTAAATTAACATAATGTTATTTATTTCATTTTTAATATCTAAAGTTTGTTACAATCAAACAATCAACAAATTAGTTGATTGAATCAATCATCAATCAATTAAAGAAAACTTTAATACAAAAATCAAACGGTTTAAAATATTACTACAATTAGGAAAATGAATTTGCAAAACATATGATAGAATTGTACTTACTTATTAATGCAATCTAAAGATTGGTGAAACTTTGAATTACATAGCGATTGGTTTTTGCGACGAGCACGCCTATTTGTGGTACATTTAGATTTGCAGTCACATTTTCTGAAACCCTGCCCAGTACCAAGGGATTGTTTTATTGCTGTTTGACGTAAAGATATTTCTACAGCAGGGACATCCATCTTCTTTCGTTAAAAATCTCTCTTTGCAAACACTGAATTCAGATTTTGCATACAATTGTTTTAAAATACCTGTTTTAGTATCAAGTTTATAAAAGCCATCCTCTGTTTTACTAAGAACCACAGCTAAAATTGAACGTGCATCAGTTTTTGCTCTGTCTTCTTCGGGTACTTTAATTCTCACAGCGAAACCTTCATCGACGTTTGGGTGCTTTGCATTAGAAACTGCTAACATTTTCTTTGCTTGCTTTTCTAAACATTTCTTGGCTTCATCACGCTGTATTTTCTGATCCATATTCTTTTTACAGATGATGCACAATACATTCTTACCATACCCTTCCTCTTTAGGATCTACTTCACCACAAACTGCGTGAACAAACATATTACACGATGTACACTTGTGAGCACTTGATGCTGCTTTTGAGCAAACAATACAGACAATGTTAATGTAGAAGACGTGGTTGCTGTATCATCAAATGCAGTGTGTAGCGTCTTTCTAATCCAAAACGATAATTGGTAGACGAACGAACAGCAGTTGGTTAGAAAACGTTACGTTTTATTTAAAAAATTTATAGTTCAAATGCATTTCGGGTTGGCTTATATTCCCAACCCCTCTTCAGTGCTGTTACACGTTCAATTTTAGCTGCGGTTCTTAGTAAAACAGAGGATGGCTTTTATAAACTTGATACTAAAACAGGTATTTTAAAACAATTGTATGCAAAATCTGAATTCAGTGTTTGCAAAGAGAGATTTTTAACGAAA
>NW_019384693.1:460652-491593 GCF_000671375.1 Centruroides sculpturatus | reverse complement strand
ACTTTCGTTATCATGGAATTATAACAAAACCTGCCAATTCAATATAAATGGAAAAAAAATATTATATGGAATTGAACGAAAATGAAAATTTGCTTGATAATTCAACTACGCTTGTTGGAGAACAATAAAAACACTACACTCAACAAGCCACCAATAAAACTCAACTGCCTAACCTATAACCAAAGTCTCCTTTTAATTTGTTTTTAAAAAAAGCGCTTGACAAACTTGCCCCGCATGCCGAAGTTGCCCCGGTCTCCCCTATACTTAATGATATCTGTAAAGTGGTCGATGTTATAATGGAAAAATTAAATAAATTCTTAGGAGAAAATCAAATAATTTTTATACTGAAATTAAAATATACATCCCAAGTGTATCGAATCACTACTACTCATGTCTAGCACATAAATATGGATCAGTTTCTTATAGAAAAGACTTTAGGCTGCATTGTCTCATACATGAATGCTGAAGTGTTGAGTAGCCTTATCTCTTCAATAAACGCAATGCGTGATTTTTATTTAGATATTTGATAATTGAATATACAGTAGAGTCTCGAAAACTCGGCCTAATGTGGACTGAAGGGTGGCCGAGTTTGCGAAAATGCCGGGTTATCGGGAATGGGGTTAAAAAGAATAAGTACGAGTGTTTTTTCAGAAAATACTGTACTGTACTTGTATGTATTGTTTACTTGAGAATACAACAGAGAATAAACTGCTCAAATACACTTAAACAAAGGAAAAGTACGTTTTTTATGAAGGCATAGAGCCTTTACTACATGAAAATGAAAATTAATGAATACACTGTGTACAGTAATTTACCTGATAAGACAGACCTCAGAAAAATACTTTATGAGGCATAAAGCTGTCTATAATGAAAATTAATTAACTAAGGGTTTTTTGCTCTGCCAGGGTGTGGCCGAGTTATCCTGACTGCCGGGTTATCGAATGCCGAGTTTTCGAGACTATACTGTATTTTATATTACCTCTGTGATAACTTGACTTATGATGCGATTCATAATTTTGCGCGAAAGTTACTTGTATGAGGAACTATGGCACATAGTTAAACAAAGACATGCTAAGGTGCTGATGAGCTGAAGTGCTGAAGTGCCCGGATTTTAGCGCGTATCTTTATTTAATACTAATTTTCTCCTGCAATAGAGATCGAGCCTAAGGATCATCTGACAATGATCTAAACATGTAGTCATCAGTTGACTAACTAATTTTTTGAAGGAAGTAAGCTTGTTGGAAAGGAAGTAAATTTTTTTCTTTCTCTCCTTTTCCTTGTTAATTTCTATAGCTAATTTTCTTTTTAATTTATAAAATAATATGATTATTTTATAATTAGTATTAAAATAATAAAAATCCACATGAATTTTCACATATACAATGCACTATACATATTTATAAATTTACTAGCAGATAGGCCCGGCGTTGCTTGGGCAAAAAGTAACGACAGCAAAGATTAAGATTATTAACACTTCCATTGTTACTTAACACTTCCATTGTCGAAAACCTTAATTTTATCCCTCTCCCCTGGGGGAATTTCAAAAAATTCCTTCTTAGTGGGCGTTCTCGTGACGTACCCTAACTGTGTACCAAATTTCAACTTTCAACTCCTAACCGTTTGGGCTCTGCGCTGATTATTATTATTATTATCAACCTGTCTCGATTATATATATAGATTGTATCTACTCATTTTTATGAAAATTTTTTATAAATTATTTTTTTGTTTACTTGTAGAATTACATAATGAAAAAAGTGTAATGCATTATTATCTATTTTATATTTTAGAAAAAATGATATGATTGTTTATCATTTTGATTTATTTTGATACAGATAAATATTCGAAATGATACTTCAATTGGAATTAATTTTTGTGCTGATTACGTATAATGTTTATCCAAGGTGTAAAAATTTCTACGATAGTAAGTAATTTTCTATATTTTTCTTACTAAATAAAATTAAGTGTGAGAACCGAGGGGGTTGGTTGTTTCCACTTACCGGCGACTCTGTCAGAGGATGGCTTTATAGGAGGGCAAAATGAAATGAGTGGATAGGTCAATGAGTAAGTCGACAGGTTTCCAAATAAATATACAGGTTGAAGAAGAATAACACATTTAATGAACAACTGTCAAACTATACTGTCAAAGGCAAAAGTGAATAGCCACAAAAATTCTATTCTATGTAGCGATAATGATTCGTCTTTCTTATGGAACATGAGTTCTATTCTCTAAGTTCAATTAAGAGACAAGAGAGAGAGTATACAAATAGATTTCGGAAAAATAGCTCAAAGTTCCCGATCCGTAATATGGGTCGTTGGTAAAAACGTTCGTGGATCAGCACGGCAGTGATGACGAGGTGGCGACAGATAAGGTGGCGGTATGGGTCAGTTGATGTCGCAGTCGATGTCCCCTGCTGATGACCGCCTGGAGATGTCCGCGCCCAGTGGACTGCGTCCAAGCCCTCTTTGTACTATTTTTGAGGGGTGAGAACTGTCAAATAGTTGATGAATTATAAGAACACTTGTCAGCTGTGTCCGATCTAGATCCAGCCAGTACAAAACATTGCCGGTGTATTCTTTGGTCGGATTGTAGACATTAGTCTACTAAAGATGAAATTTTATGATATACATTTCTATGAATTTGACAGTTTTCTCCAATTAATTATTATATATTTTGACAATATCTACTCAGATTAGACAATAATCTCTAGATTGTTTATACTTAATATCGCGTTAGTTGACGAAAGAGGCAATTATTATCATGTTGTTTTGGTGTCTGCAGACACGTGACACGTGCAGCTAAAGGAGGGTGAGAAACGCTGCTTATTAGTTTTTTTAAACGTCTGTTCTTGCCTTGTTGATTTTATCGTCGATCTAATTTATCGGTATAGACCAGGGTCGGAATTAGCAGCTCTTTGCGTAGACATTTGCGACTCTTCGGACATAAACTCCAATTTCACCTCATCTCATTTCACTGCAGCCTTATAACACGAGTTTATGAGATAGAGCCGCCGAACAAACTTCAACTCGTACGCGGTTCGCACATGACCATACTCGCATTGATCAATATGAGTCGCATAAAAGTGGTAGCATTTGAAGCATATTTATATATATAACACAGAGAACGCGTGTCTGTCCATCCGTGTAACGTTATGCCAAAAACATCCACTAGAGGCGCCCCTGTCGTGTGTCGTATTTCGCACATTTAAATTAATATGCAGCTTTCTGGCACTTTTGTTATCCTGTTTTCATAACAATTTGGCTATTCTCACTTGACAAACTGCCTATTTCTGATGTAGACTGATTGTAAACTATCCCTTTTTTGTATAATTATTAGGGTTAGGAGGAGAACGATACTGATATCAACAATACAAAAGAATGGGGGGAGAGCAGAATATCACATAAGTTATTATATTAAAAATAGTAAATTAAGGTAACTAAACCTGACTTGTTGTATAAATGTTAGTCATGTGTCTTTATCGTTTAAATTAGAAATTATTTATAAGTTTTCAACATGTTATCTTACTATTTTATTGAATCGAACGGGTCGAATAACCCGAAAGATATTTTTAAATGTTTTGTCTGAATATGTCGAGACCTGTCTCTCACTACCCAGCCTGAACGAAAATTACTGCCAACCAACAGAGCGAAAGAATTTTTTCTAAATATTGATATAAATTACACTTTTCACACAAAATAGATTTTAGAAATACGTGTGCTGGGCTGTAAATGGCTCATGACAGAGGAAACAACAACAAATAGCCAACACTGGACTACCAACACGATTAGAATACTTCAAATAAACGCCCAAAAGAGCAAGGCAGCCAGCTCGTTGCTTATTAAGACAGCAAACGACACAAACAGCGATAGCATAATAATCCAGGAACCCTACACTATTGACAATACCATCGTCAGATTTGGGAACTGGAGAAGTCTCGCAGGCCACGTAAATACACGGCCGAAGAGCGGGATTCTCGTTTGCAACGACAACTTAAACATCGCCCCCATCCCGTGGCTTTGCTCGCCAAACATATGCACCGCGGTGATACACCAAGAGAATCCAATATACTTTATCAGTGTGTATTTTTCACCCGACGAAAATGATGAGAGCTGCATCAACGAGCTGGCAAGTGTAACAAACAAAATTGACATAAAAAATGTCATCATTGCTGGAAACCTGAACGCAAAATCAGATCTGGTTTCACACTAAGAAAGATAAAAGGGGAAGGTTGGTGGCAGATTTTATGGACGCAAACGACCTCATATCGGTCAACATGACAACCCACCCAACTTTTCACACTCCCCATGCGGAGGGCTGGACGGATGCCTGTCTGGTTTCTGCAGACCTAAGTCATCGTATCGCTGACTGCGAGACGTTGCTTATTTCATCCGCCAGCGATCACAGATACCTCCTGACCCAAGTCTCCAAGTGACATCATAATCGAAGAACGACAAACTAATTATCATAGAATGCAAACTAACTGGGAGGCATTTCAAGAATGTTTTAGCAGGCAATGGAGGACCTACCATTTTCCTGATATAAAGACTCAGGAAGACATGAATGGATACGCAAAATTAATTACTGACTCCATTTTACTAGCCAAGAAACAAGCCACCAAAGCAAAAATTACAAAACAGAGAAAGACTTACTGGTGGACAGATGAATTATCCATACAAAGGGATAGGGTCTCCAAGATCCGCAGAAAGGCCTCCAGAACGAGAGACGAGTAGGAGAAAGCAAGACTAAAAGAGATATATAAGACAAAACTAAAAGAATACAAGAAACTGATAAATAAAACGAGAACGAAGGCGTGGAGGGACTTTTGTAGTGCGTCCAATAAAAACGGTCCCTGGGACATTCCCTACCACGTAATCTACAAAAAGAGACAAAAGCTAAACATCCCCGACATCATCGAAATAAGTCACCAGGAAAACAACATCATTCCCGATATCCAACAAAATATCACAGAAATCATGGATTATCACTTCCCGATGGATATCGCAGAGGAGGACTTACCAATACACAATACTATCCGTACTGGCGCCGAAAACTACACAACAACGAACAACGACCAGCTATTCTCATTCCGGGAGGTGGAGCGGGCAATCACATCACTCGCCAATAAAAAAGCGCCCAGTTTGGACATCACACCCGAAATGGCGAAAGAAGTCTTTAAGGCCATCCCAATCTCGTTGGTCCACTTATTCAACAAATGCTTACAGACGGGCTTCATCCCGAGCGAATGGAAGGTGGGGAATATCAAACTAATCCCCAAGGTAAAAAACCAACCGAGCCCAGTCACTACAGGCCATTAAGCCTTCTCCCGGTACTCGGGAAGGCCCTGGATGAACTAATTATCGAAAGAATCAATTGGATATTACACCAAGGAAACCATCAAAGCCCCAAACAATACGGCTTCCGTCCTGGAAAATCAACAACAGACGCCGCCCTACAGGTTAAAACTTACATTAAAAACGCTTGGAAGAAAAACAACCATGCAATCTTAATCAGTATAGACTTCAAGAAGGCGTTTGACCATCTTTGGTGGCCGAGCGTCCTACACCGGCTAAAGACAATAAAATCCCCAATGAATATCTACAGAATCACCAAAAATTACCTCACAAACAGGAAGGTGGTATTCAGGAAGGGAACTATAAACATCGAAAAGAACATCAACAGGGGCTGTCCACAGGGCTCAAGATGCGGACCAGGTCTATGGAACCTAGTGTTCGACAGCCTATTAAACTTGTTCCCAAACTCCGAAGAAGCGTCCATCCAGGCGTTTGCCGACGACCTACTGTTAATGGTTGCCCACAGAAATAGCATTAGACTAGCAGAAATCTCCAACAAACATCTGGAACACATCTACAACTGGAGCACAAACAATAAGCTGCCAATAAATTTCGAGAAATGCCGGGCTCTAGTCTGCACCCGTCAAAATAAAGGCGGAAGACTACAAAGGGCACCCTGCATCTACATCGGAGGGAAAAAAATAAAGGTCGGCCAGGAGCTAAAGTACCTCGGCATATACTTCGACGAGAAGCTAAACTGGCAGCATCACATCAAGCAGCTATACCAGACTTCAATCCAACGTGCAAACGTGTTAAAATGGATCACGGGAAAAGATTGGGGATTAAATTTTAAAAACAAGAGAACTATTTATAAGGCAGCCCTTGAACCCGCTCTGTTGTATGCCATTCCAATCTGGTACGAAGCATTAAACAACATTCATGCAAAGAGGCAGCTGCTATCGATCCAGAGGCGCTACACCATACAAGTCTGTAGGGCTTACCGTACAGCGCCCACCAACGCCCTGCTAGTTATGGCCGGAATAACACCGATCCACATAAAGGCCATAAGTGTAGCCTACAAGTGGCTCATTAGTAAAAATATAAGCATTCAACATACGACAACAAGGCCGAGCAACGGGAACGAGAATGAATATACAAGAGGAATCTCGGACATAATAGAAACAATTAACAAAAACGGAATGGAAAGCATGCAGACAACCGGCATGGAAAGACGTCACCCACGCGAGGATAACACCTATGTAGTAAGCCTTAACCCGGAAAACGACGGAAACATACAAATTACATGGGACGTCTACACAGACGGGTCAAAGAGCGACGAAAAAACAGGTGCCAGTTTCGTTATAATAAACAATCAATGAAAGGCAAAATACCAAGCCTACCTCAAGATGGCCTCCTACTGTACAAACATACAAGCGGAACAGTGGGCATTATACAGAGCAATCAAGTATGTCACGGAGAACAACCAAAGATATAAAGGCCATATAAAGTTTCATACAGATAGCCAAACGGCACTTAAGATCCTCATGAACAAAAGAAGGTATACCGGCCTCTCGCAAGAACTAATATCAGCGGCCAATAATCTGGGGAAAACCAAGAAAGTCATCTTCAACTGGGTACCGGGACACCAGGGAATCCCCGGTAATGAACTCGCAGACAAGCTGGCAAAAAGGGCTGGCATATTAGACGGTGAACCTACTTATAAAAGACTTCCTAACACATGGCTTAAAAATCAACTGCACACGCTTGAAATCAGCCAGTGGCAGCGTGATTGGGACTCTGCCGATGCTGGCAGGACTACTCACAACTACATCCCATCTATCCATCTCCGCTTAAAGACCAAACATTACACTCCTGACGCCGAAACCTCGCATATTCTTACTGGCCACGGCAACTTCGCCTCCTACCTTTGCCGATTCGGCAAACGAGAGGCTAACACCTGTAACTGCGACGACTTAAGCGAAGGTGATGGCAACCATCTACTCTACGACTGTCCAACCTACGAACAGGAAAGGCTCCCGTTTATGGGGACCTGCCTTAAAAACGGTCTCAACTGGCCCCCAAGACCGAAGGACATTTTTAACAACAAAGAGGTCTGGAACAGCCTCAAGAAATACATCAAAAACACAAAGGCGCTGTGCAACAACTATCGTACTGTGACCGCGACATAGGACTCGTCATCTACCAACCACCCCAATGCCAGGCGGAGTCGAGCCGCATCGTTAAAGGACATTCGAACGGCTGTTGGAACAGAACTTTCGGTGGATCAATAACTCTGTATTAGCTTCTGGAATCCACAGAGGCTGTGTAGGCAGCCGTATCGCCTTGTATCGTCATGTATCATACGTGTTGTATAATTTAACTCGCGTATGTGTAATGTAAGCGTACCTTGTAAATGTCAAATTGCGTTTTCGTTATCTCATGTGTTGTAAACGCGGCAAAATGGCCGTGAAGCTGTTTTTCTGTTCTTCAAACCTATTAATGTAGTAATTATATATCATATATGTTAGTTTTAAGTTTCCTGTTGTAACACGCGCGGCGATCGCAGCGCCGCCACGTATCCTTGGAACACGCAAATTGTATCTGTTTTTCCTACTTTAATCTTGTTACCCTGTAAATATAATTATGTTGCCATCTATGTACTGTGTACAATATCGATGTAAAGACTATATTGTAATCACGCTATAGTTAATTGTAAATATTTGTAATTGTCTGTACTCAGTTTTATTAATAAATGCGATGCGGGCGCCCATGGTTCCTCCCATGCATTATTTCACACTTTCCTATCTTACTTTCTCTTCACACTTCGACCACAAGTTCTTCCTTCTTTCCTCTTCCAACAGGGCCAAGTCCGTAAGCAAGAAACGGATAGCTCTCTCTTTCTTTGATCTAATGTCTAATGTGAATGGCTCACGTATTTGTAAAATCTAAGTGACTCGTACAACATGGAATTCATATAAAACGGAAAAATCAACAGTGTTATAGGGGGTCGACTGTACATAATTCCAAAGAGGAGACTTGAAGCAATGCGGAACAACACCACAATATGCCAGTTAATATTTACTGTGTTAAATATAATCTAAGTCTTTTAATTAAAGAATTTTAAAATAAATAAAATGTGTGTAATTTCAGGATCTCTTTCAAGCAAATTCATTCAGAAAGAATACATTTTGCATGCGGTGAATCACGCTACATATTATTGTGGTAAAGAAGTGACTTTCTTTTATAATTCTGGTGATCGACGTTTTGCATTTACTAAAGAGATAAAAAATTCGACTTTTATAGAAGTAGAAAAAAATTACGTTAAAATTGTAAGTTATTAATATTATTTATTTATCAGTAATGTTTAACAATTTCATAGTTTAAATTCTTATTGCATAATTTTTAATTGTTTATAGTTTATGATACCAGTATTGTAGATATTTTCAAAACTGCATTGTTGATTTGTTGATTACAGTCGACCCCCCCTATAACACTGTTGATTATTCCGTTTTATATGAATTTCATGTTGTACGAGTCACTTAGATTTTACAAATACGTGAGCCGTTCACAGCCCAGCACACGTATTTGTAAAATCTAAGTGACTCGTACAACATGGAATTCATATAAAACGGAATAATCAACAGTGTTATAGGGGGGGTCGACTGTATTGCATTTTTAACTTCCCGATCTGTGGCCAGTGATAAAGCTGACTTTCTGGCTGGCAACTGGATATTTTATAATTTTAATTAGGTATCTTAGACTTAAACAAGAACAGATTTTTATAAAAAGGCTTTCCTGGTTGCTCCCTTCATAGCACATATCTCGAGATGCCATATCTTATCGAATGAGAATATAAATTTTTTTTATCTAAATAAAATAATAATAACTTAATTTCCTTTAACTTTGCTTATAATTTAATATAAAATACTGTAGAAGGTATTTTATAAAAAACCTTGAATTTAACAATACTTTTTTATTTTTTGCTTTTTTACACTGTGGCAATTAAAAGAGCATTTTCCCACTTTTGTCGTGAATTTATCCAAACTTCAGGACTATTGTATGGTGAATCAGAGACTAGACATAATCAAGACTTTCTACTCATAAATACTGTTTAGTGGGAGCTTATTCAGATTACGTTCTGAGTTCCACGGGGATATAATGTTATGTTTCACCTTAATTGCATTGTAGAATTACTTGAAATTACGCAAAGCGATTTGCCAAACAGAAAATTTTCTTAGTTGAAGTTTCCATGAAGCACTGCTTTTTAAATACATATACGTTTCTTATACAAATTTTGAAAAACACCATACAATCGACGAACTAAAAGGATATAAAACTTAATTAAATAACTTTGTTTAATTGTCTTATCCACTGTTGGCTTCAATGGGCTTTTTCCACTTGAGCACACTTAAGTCGAATTCGATTCAGGATGATCAAGTATTAGTATATTTCAACGTTTTATTTCGAAACGGTAATTTACGATACTTATATTATTGTTCATACTTTAATCTCTCTTAGACTATTGTTTACTCATACGGTCATTGACAACTGTATCGAATCTGAAAAGTCTCGTAACTAAAAAAAGTTTAATTGTAGAGTGTTTTTGGAACGTGCTGAATTTTTCCACAATAAATATCTATTTATTTTTACAGCATTTATTGAATCGTATGACTTTTTTTATAATTATTGCTGGTTAGAAATAAAGTAATCTCCGTGACATGGACTATATGATATCACTTCCAACTTTTCATTTTGCCAATTACACCTAAATTTGGGTGTTTTTTTACTTTTAGATTTCGAATTTGATTACTGCGCTGTTTTATCAAACTTCTCTTCTGCTTTATATAATATTTCAAAATTTAAATGAGTCTTCGGTATAAATATCCTGTGAAGTAAAAACACCTTTCGGTTTTAAATAAGAGTTTTTAGATATATTTCTAGTTATGACTGTTTACATATAGATCATCTTCGATCTGTAAATTTTAACTAATCTATTTCCGAATTTTTATATTATAGAGCAGGGTTTAGCAAACTGTTCTTTACAGAGAGCCGGATGAGAGAATGACGAGCGCGAGCCGTATAACCGTGTGTGTAGTACAGCACACTGAATACACAATATATAAAGACAATCAGCATATTTATTTACCAATACACAAAACACGATCGCTGCAGCAAGCTCGCAATCGCTTCCCTTAGAAACTTCATTGCAGGTACTGTACTTTCACGAAAAGCGCTCTGATATTCAAAGTCTGAATACTTTATGTTCACTGATTTATCTAGAAATTATATTACCGTCAGATGCAAATATCAGATTGGACCAATTTTGGTACTTTTACTTACACTTATTTACATTTTATTTATCAGTAAGTTTATGTACAGTAAAATTATATGCACGAAATACAATGTTATTACTCTCACTTGTAGCTGTTATTAATTTAACAATATATTATTAATATATTTATATATTTATCAGCTTAACGTGTCATTATTATTAAATATTTCAGTGCGAAAATTATACCATGGCTTCTTGTGAAATGTACAACAGGACAAAAATAGTTGAAAAAAAAATCGTTAATACCTAAGAAATTGCGTCTTGGTATAGACTTCGTAAGTATAAATTAGATGTAACGACTATTTGTTCTATTGTTTAACAATTTAAATTAATGTAACCCTATCTCTGTATAATGTAGTAGTTGAAATTCAATGTGAATATGTTTAAAGTTCAGTTTAATTCAGTTTGCAAACATATCAATGCTAATTTACTGTACAAGATATTCTAAATCATATTGCACGCATCCTCGAGTTTCGTGCATAAAACTTTAAAACTCCTAATCCTTTTTTTTATATGAAAATTTCGGCTTTTTTACATTTTTAGCCAACAATCGAAGATATTTATTTTCTAGAAATTTTATTGCATTATCGTGTATATTTCAATTCATTTAACAGGTTAGATACTATGGAAAATGTTTACTTGTTTGCTTCTGTAAGTAGTCATTATTAGTCTTAATTACTAGCTTTTTCATTGTAATAGAAAATTATAACATGTTATGGTCAATTATATAAAAATTGCTCGGAAAATCCGATGTTTTAAAAGAACTGTGATTTCATACCATTAAAAAATGGACGAACGAGTGTATTTGAGGCACAAAACAAAATAATATAAAAATCTAGGCCATGGATAGAAAAATTATATTTTTCGATGATGGTTTAAACACACGTCGATCTGATCAAGGGACCGTTATTGTTATCAGTAAATATCACATGTAATTACAGAACTTGTATTTTAGGACCTGTTTTTTATTGTCACATATTAACGAAAATAAGTGAGACAAAAGCAAGTATAAATTATATGTATCCTTCTATTTTCTTAAGGTGAAATGTTGGTATTTTTATCATTAGGTCAGGACGTACAGGCACTAAAAATTAAAATTTTTAATTGCTTGCTCTACATATATACAGTAGACTCCCCCTATAAGACGGTAGATACGTTCCGTTCTTTACGAATCGATTTCTTACGAGTCCTTGCCAATCACAGCCCGACACGTGTGAAGTTTAAGGANAATATTTTCTTTAGGATAAAGCGATGAATTGGAACGAAACATTTAGCATGAGATATTTTAAAATATTTGCAGATGTTCTTCATGTTGAGTATGTTTTTTTATACGGTATACGTATATCATATTTAATGTGTTAACATAATTTTACTTGTTCAGGTTACATTTGTTGATTTTTGCAGGAGAGGTAATAAATCTGTATAGAACAATTGTACAGTTTTAATAAGTATTAAAATAATTTAATTTTATTTATTAGACAGACATCGCCATCGGTAGTTCCAATATCAGAGAAACTTACTTGTCGTATACTTCTTCCGTAAATCAGATTCCAACTACATTTGCAATACGTGCTGCAAGACGTTTAGATAAAGCTATTATTTTGGTAAAACCCTTCGATGTAATGGTAATGTCTCAAAAAGCATTATTTTTCTATATATTAAATATATATAATTATATGTACAGTACCTAATTTATATATAATACTGTACAGACGATAGTAATCTCTCCGTGCGTGGCGCTGGACGACGGAATGTAGTTCGGCTGCCCGATGACGTTTTACCGAATTATAGGAGTTTTTTTACCAGGTTTGTACAGATACCGTCGCAATTTTTTCGCTGTCATATAGGAATTCTAATTATAGGAACCCGTCTTATAGGGGGGTCTACTGTACATCTTGTTCATACAATGCGCGTAATGGACTTTTGAAAGAGTTGTATATAGTTTTTTGTTGAAACAGAAAGTTTCTATTTTCTATTCGTTAACCTCTTTAGTACACTTTTCTCCCGAAACTATCATTTTTTAATTCGGCAGTTCTTTCGTTAATCTGCTGATAACTACTCCAAGATGTCAGTGTTCTTGTGTGTTTGTGTATTAGTCAAATGCAAAACACAAAGATGACAAACTCGTTTACTTGTTATTCGGATTTCAGATAAACTCTGATAAGCTAATCTTTGTTTTAGATCTTGTAGACTGATCCGAAATACGCAAATTACAAGCAATGCAACTGACAGTTATTTTTAAATTAACGCCCATTGACGAGATAACTCGTCAAGTTTACATAATATATGAATTAAGTATATATAAAATAAAATACATAAATATATATATAACATATAAAGTATATATATATAGTATAAGTATATATATATATTATACAGTAGAACCTCGATTATCCGGACTAATTGGGGATGAAGGTAGTCTGGATAAAAAAAAATTCGGATAAGGAAAAATTCTGATAATCAAAACAAATACTATAATTTGCCTTTTAATGATAATACAACACGTTTTCTTTTCGATGACATATCGGTAATATTAAAAGTAAATACTGTATTTAAATCGTGATCAAATTTTCAAGAAACAAACGCTCGTATTGAATTCGGACTACTACTGACCAACGATAGCAGACTACCTATTGTTTGAAAGGCCCTCTGGTGGCGCAAGAAGACGGATTTTATAAAATAAAAAGCAGTTGAAACTGCATTTTTATGAATAAAAATTTGACAAACTATTTATCGTTTTATGACGAGTAAAATTTTTTCGTCGCGTTCACGGCTTCTAGGTAATGCGTAAACCTTCGAGGCGCGAGGCCCTTCGGACCGCAAGGCATAGGCGGTGGCCCACGTCGTCTATGCCTTACGCCGCCCTTTGTCATAGAAATGATGTAATTTGAAAATAAATTACCAGTATTTATAAATACGTATGTCAAGTTATATTTTTATTACTACGTAAAATATATTTAAGAGTTTACGACCTCTGTGCTGGGTAAGACGTTGTTGAAACAAAAAAAGTTATGCATTCCATTACGTACATAAACAGTGTCGTAATTCGCCAAGTGCAAATCAGCAAATTCGTAAAATTTTTGTTTATTTTGAACAATCCGGATAATCGAAGATCCGGATAATTGAGGTTTGGATAATGGAGGTTCTACTGTATAAAATATATAAAATAAGTTATATAAATTGTAATTTTTAACACTGTTATTAGAATGTTTCTTATTATTATTACTGAAAAATTTTCAAGCATTGTCTACGATATTTGAAATAACGTAAACGACAGAATAAAAAGTTAATATTAAAGATGAAAGAAGAAACCTTTTATAGAAAGTTTAATAATAAGGAATTTATAATATTAGAGTGGCTATTAATTGAAAAAAAAAATTTATTTCAGTTAGCCTTAATCCACTGTATGAAAATATTGTATTTGTGTAATGTAACTTTTGTTTTAACAGAAAGAATTGCTATAAAGAATAGATAAAATTTTTAAAGGCTTGCACTTTCAACTTTTTTTCAATTTCTATAAGTCTGCACCTAGCTTCAACTTCTTTTCTCCGTTGAACTGTTGAATATCTATAGTGAAATTTAAACTATGAACTTACAAAAAATAATATTTGAAATTATACGTGTATAATACTCAAATATTTTCTTTAGGATAAAGCGATGAATTGGAACGAAACATTTAGCATGAGATATTTTAAAATATTTGCAGATGTTCTTCATGTTGAGTATGTTTTTTTATACGGTATACGTATATCATATTTAATGTGTTAACATAATTTTACTTGTTCAGGTTACATTTGTTGATTTTTGCAGGAGAGGTAATAAATCTGTATAGAACAATTGTACAGTTTTAATAAGTATTAAAATAATTTAATTTTATTTATTAGACAGACATCGCCATCGGTAGTTCCAATATCAGAGAAACTTACTTGTCGTATACTTCTTCCGTAAATCAGATTCCAACTACATTTGCAATACGTGCTGCAAGACGTTTAGATAAAGCTATTATTTTGGTAAAACCCTTCGATGTAATGGTAATGTCTCAAAAAGCATTATTTTTCTATATATTAAATAACACATATTTTGCTATACGAATCGAAATTTAAAAGAAAAGAAAATTATTATAACATAACAGATTAACTAATTGTTAGTATAAGATCATGAAACACGTGTGCCATCTGTAAATATATACGCCTCCAGTTAAGAGATTTATGGTTAACTTAATTAACAGATAAATATAAAAATCTTTCCTATTAACGTATTAGATATTAGACGTCAACCAGGAAAACTACGTGGCCAACACCTATGCCAGGCACATACTCGAACCCATGTTCAACAATTGGACGATTTGATCTATTTGGACACTGGTCTATATCACATCGAATGTTAAATATTTCGAAACGAAACGTATTTTATTGTTATGTGTAATAAATCGATCTAAAATTTCAATTTTAAACACTGCAAAAATGTAATGATTTATCTTTTTATAATTTTAAAATTTTCATAAAATAATACACACTAGAATCTTTAAACAACGGCCACTTAAAGAAACAGGAAAACATTGTATGAAATGGTCTTGGTTTTCAGGTTACTTTTAATATACAGAAAAACACTCCTTAACAAAAGGCTAAAATTTCTAGACGGTGGTTATTACAGGATTTACTGTATAAACATTTATATTTTAAGAAATACAAAATAATTATGAAAATTCTGTATTTCAGATTTGGATTTGTATTCCTGTTTCTTTCTGTATTATTTTGTTAACTTCGTATGGGATAATGAAGAAACAGACTGAGTATAGCAGCAAAGAAATCCCGAAATTTTCCACCTTATTTTGGATTATATTCAGAAACTTTCTTGGACAAGGTGGGTATTATTACGTCAATTTTTATAGACCATACATTTCACGAATAAACAAGTGAAATGATGTTTGCCAGTAATGAGTTATGAAGACATGATTTTTTGAGAAAATTTATAAAATCGTTGGCATGTATTTTCGAACGGAAATATTATTTGAGTACATTTGACATTTTTTCAGTTTTTACTGAACATTTCTTGTGCCTTTCTATATATGACACGTACAAAAATACTGTATTCTTATTAAGTGACAAATCGATAATTGCCTACACTAAAACGTTTTTATTCTTTTCAAACTACTTTACTACCTATTCCCGTTTCTCATTATATTTATTTTCCAGACACAGATGTAGATCGCTATTTTCTCCTAACGTTTCGTATCATAATTGGCTGTTGGATCCTGATTGCATTTGTCTTGAAATCAGCATACGTCGGCACTTTGCCATCGTTCATGATTAATCCTGGAACCGAAGTTATTCCTCGGACATTTCAAGAATTGATTCACTCAGTGAAAGCGGGGCGATACAACATCACTTCACATGGATGGATGAATGTCGTTATTTTAATGGATGTGTTAAAAATGTAAGTAAGATTTTATTAAAAATGGTGTTAGTTTCGGATTTAAAATACAGCATTATTCTAAAATAAATATTTAATATTATATCAAGTGTTAAAATTANTCTCCTAACGTTTCGTATCATAATTGGCTGTTGGATCCTGATTGCATTTGTCTTGAAATCAGCATACGTCGGCACTTTGCCATCGTTCATGATTAATCCTGGAACCGAAGTTATTCCTCGGACATTTCAAGAATTGATTCACTCAGTGAAAGCGGGGCGATACAACATCACTTCACATGGATGGATGAATGTCGTTATTTTAATGGATGTGTTAAAAATGTAAGTAAGATTTTATTAAAAATGGTGTTAGTTAGTTTCGGATTTAAAATACAGCATTATTCTAAAATAAATATTTAATATTATATCAAGTGTTAAAATTAGCAAATGAAAAAGACCGTATCCCTTAAATTAACTTGAGACACATAATTATTGTTTTAAGTTTTGTACTGTATTTATAAAATTATTGTCGTA
Organism: Centruroides sculpturatus; assembly: GCF_000671375.1. Taxonomy (NCBI): domain Eukaryota; kingdom Metazoa; phylum Arthropoda; class Arachnida; order Scorpiones; family Buthidae; genus Centruroides; species Centruroides sculpturatus. The sequence continues at coordinate 475,027 of NW_019384693.1, read as the reverse complement.
AATATACTAGCTGTGTTTACAAAAACTTTGTTGCTTTGTATACCTAGAACAGTTTTTTTATAACTGAAATGGTTATACAACTAATAAATCAACAATTGTCATAGTTTAATATGTTACTACTTATTTTTTAAAGCAATTTAAAGTTACAACAGTAAATTACTTTCTCTATAAGAATAGTAAAGCTGTATGTGTAGTTTTACTTACATGAATTTTTTATTCATATATTTGTAGGCATTATTCAAGACAACAATAATTAAAAACGATATGATCGAAATCTTTGATCAAAATGTCAAAAAGTATAAAGAGTCGGGTCGTAAACCAATTAAAAAAGTACTTAGGGGAACTCACGCCGTGCTAGCATCAAGAGAGAAAATTGAAGAGAGCACAAACAAAAGGGAAAAAGAAAAAATCTTCATTTCAGAAGACATACTTTTTACGAAATTCGAGTACATTCAAATAAATTTAGTCAAAGTGAATTATGCTGTCGAAATTGCTAAAACGTAAGTATGAAAAATATGTTTCTTATCACACAATTCAACAGGGGATAATGCAACTGAACATTGATATTTACGGCATGTCCGTGGAAAGAATCGAGTAGCTATCTATGTTAGACGTCACATTATTTCAGCTAAATCAACTAGCACACTCCCTCATGCTTTAGCGTGTTAGCTTAATGTAACTGGTAATATATAGTATTTATTTTATTCTCTTTCACTGGATGACAACGAGTTTTTCGCTGTTAATTGTCGGTATTGTTTAAAATCTGTATATAATCATGAGTTTACCACTTACTACAGCGTATTTCTTGGTATTGCAATACCAGAACGTGAATCTTCCATAACACTGTTCAGAATGGCGATGATATCTTTAATAAATAAAGAAGAAACCGGAAGTAACTTGCTACAACTAAGCGATCAATGATTGAGGCTCATTGGTAATTATACAAGTTGATTTTTTTCATAGACAGACGGTAACTTTCGGTTGGCCTCTCATCATTAAGCAGATTACACAGAGAATAGACTTCCTGTCCCTACCATATAAATAGAGATAGTTTCTCATAGATAAAACGGCTTAAAACCACAGAAAAAGTTTCTCATTCAAAGTTTTCCCAAGTAGCGCTTTTTTTAGAGGGATTGTCCTTGTGTTATAGTAATTTTTCTGTCAATTTAATTGAAAATATTTCTTAACAATCATTTTCTTATTAAAATATCAATTTTCGAAATTACTTAAACATATTTCAATGCAAATGGCATTGAGCCACGCATTAATAGTATCACGCAATTAGAATGTGTAATGCATCTTCAGAACGTGTTTTATTATATTTATCCTAATTAATATGTTTTTATAATGCGATAGATTGCATATTTAAAAAGTTTCAGTTTAGTACAAGTTTACAAGTTTAGTAAATATAATAATTTACATAAAATTTACATTAAACCTTATATAATTTATATAAAACTAGCTTTTTTTTTAAATGAAATTCATTTTGCAACTTGTAGAAGTATTATTGACTACATAACTATGATTTACCTCAAAATGCCATATTTAAATATAATTATTGATATTTTATATTGTATATAATAGATCAAAAGTCAAGTGATTTATTCAACATATACAAAAATTTAATAGAATATATTTATATATAACAGGGTAAATCTCATTGCACAAAGTGGAATACCTGAGAAAATTCGTAGTGACATGCAAAATAAAAAAACAAAGAAGTGACCTTTTCTACAATGATGATGCAATTCATACTAATGAAGGAAAACCTCTGGAAATAGATGATATTATCAGTCTACTCTATTTATTAGTTATAGGATATTTGCTCTCTTCTGTGGTATTTATTTCAGAAATTCTAGTAAACAAGATAAAAAAGTTCACAAGAAAAAAATGCAGAGTGAGTCCAGTCAATATTGTTAATTAATATTTAATCATATTTGAAAATTTTGGTAATAATACTGTATTTGTTAAAATATTTTTCGATTTCATTAACTTTTTATTACATTTTAGTGTTTTAAACAATAATACTGATAAACTGTGATAAATCAGAGTTTCAGCAATTGACAGTTACGTCTTTGATTTCTTTGCATGTAAATTAATAATCAAATACAGTAGAACCTCTATTATCCGGACCTCTATTATCCGGATTGTTCAAAATAAACTAAAATTTTACGGATTTTCTGATTTGCACTTGGCGAATTACGACACTGTTTATGTACGTGATGGAATGCATAACTTTTTTTGTTTCAACAACGTCTCACCCAGCANTCCTACTATCATCTGTAATAATCACACAGTTGTTGTCACATATTTTACCATTTTTGTACTATTTATTTATTTTAGAATACATAATGTTTGTTTGTACCATACAGCATTTATTTTTAATATTACCGATATGTCATCGAAAAGAAAACGTGTATTATCATTAAAAGACAAATTAAAGTATTTATTTCGATTATCCGGATTTTTCCTTATCCGGACTACCTTCATCCCCAAATAGTCCGGATAATCGAGGTTCTACTGTATTATAAAAGCTACAGTCGGATCTAAACCTTCAACTCTTGATAAAACTGTAGGAAAATATGGAAATCGTCCTATTAATCCTTTAAAAAAATTGTAATTAACTTATGATACAGTACATGATTGTCTTGATACGATAATTTTTTATGAACGTTGGCATTACATTGACTCAAGTTGATTTCTGTTTGCCTTCAAAAAATAATTCAATTCCTATTGAAATTACTATCACAATTTCCATAACATATTGATGTATGGTTTCTACAATTCGCATACGCAGCTTGTGTATATAACATAAAAAAGGCGGCATGAAATTTCTGTTGTTATTGTAATCACAGTAGTTTAAATGAGTTTAAAATTCTGTGCGATATCCCACATATTGTAACTATTTTATTTCTATTGCTTGCGTCCAAATAGCCAGAAACTACTCTAAAATAAAAACCGAATGGCTCGTTATTAAGACTGATATTTGATGCACTTTAATACAAATACTCGGTAACTGTATAAATCATTTAAAATACAAGTATACTTACACTATTATACTCCTATTTCAAAATTACTACTAATACTAAACTCCTATTTCAAGACTTTTACTAGTACTAAACTCTTATTTCAAGACCTCTACTAGTATATGTAATATACTAGTAATAGTCTTGAAATAGGCTTGTCTCGTTTGTAAAGTAAAAAATTTTTCCAATATTCTAGATTCATTAAGACAGGGGACATGACAACATTTTTATGCAAATAACAACGCATAATACAGTAGAGCATCGATTATCCGACCTAATTTGGGACTGGGGTTGGTCGGATAACTGAAAAGTATGTAAAATACATTATTAGTATAGTATATTATTAAATCCCATGTAATTAGTATATTAGTATATCGCTATTAACCTACTTTGCGTTGAATTTTCATCGATGTTAAACCTAACAAAATTTTTTTAAAATAATAATCGTCGCTATTGTATCGTTAAAAATTAGTTTTAAATTATTTTATTGCTCACAAAACAAACAACCGCTTATAATTAGAAAATTAAGTCTCATTTAAATACTGGCCTTCCTTCAATGGTCGAGCCATTGATGCCAGTTAAAAAAAAAAATTAACAAAAATAATATTAAAGTAGCCAAGACATAGCCAAATATTGTAATGCCACATCACTAGCGGACATTTCAAATTTGCCGACTAGAACGGTCGGTTAACCGATGTGATGGTTAATCGGAGGTTGGATAATCGATGCTCTGCTGTATATACTAGAATAATAAAGTTATCAAAATTGAAATCAAATTCCTAATGATGTTTTTATTCTTTTGATATTATTTACTTTCTAATAAAGGCATCCTTGACTTTTGGATTTGATTCATTTCTAAAAATTTGTACAGAAGTCAAATGTCTGAAATTTGAGCAATAGAGTGGCATATTATAAAATGAAAACAAAATCAAAAGATAACCAATGTCTTCATTCAAATCTGATACACCTCAAAACTTTAAACAATATTCCATTTTAACTTCCATTATGATGTTAAAAAGAAACCTTTCACTTAAATGATGCTTCACATTCTAAATTCAATGATTTGATCCGAAGATGAGATAAAAAGCATCTCAAAAAGCATCTCGAAAAGCATTTAATCAAGAAAATAATTCAAAGGAGAATTCTATGTTTACATAGTGAGGTAAATTTTTGTTATTTCGACTTTAAGCAGTTGATATTCACAAGAAAGGTTATAAAGTGAATTCCATTCTTAGAGAACTAAAAAAATTTATAAACTCTCTTATTAAGGTTTAACTTTTTGAAATAAATATGTATAACAATTCATAAATCATCATCTAAAATGTTAAAATCATATATTAAACAGACAAAAATTAATTTTACAATCAATTTTGCTGTTGTTGAAACAAAAACTGGTAGAAAGTGCCTTCATACAATAGCTCAAATATTTTGTTTGTCAGCTGAAAATATGATATTTGAAAGTTTAAATCTGGCATACAAAAGCAAATTAAAGAATCAAAGTATCATGTAAAAATGCATTCTCTTGTACATGATACCTTGATATTTTGTTGAGTTGTTCAAAAGACAAATATATGAAAATTGAAGAATGCTTGTATATGAACAAAAGCATTAAAAATAGACAAAATTAATTTACAATATTAAAATTTCATTATTACAGAAACTATATTAAAGATAAGGTTATCATAAATTTCCAAATTTGATTAGTTTACTTTTATATAAGTAAAATAGTTTATCATTTATCTTTATTTAAAAATTTGAAAAACTATACATTAAAAACTTACCTCTACCTTTGTCTCACGTTCATATATTGTACATTCAAGAATTTGTTCTTCATCATCATCCATATAATGGATTAATTTTGATGGAATATTTGGTACAANTAAAAATTAGAAAATTAAGCCTCGTTTAAATACTGGCTCCCTTTCATGGTCGAGCCAGTGTTGCCAGCTAAAACACGTGAAAATAATATTAAAGTAGCCAAGACGTAGCCAAATATTGTAGCGCCACATCACTAGCAGACATTTGAATTTGCCGACTAGAACGCGGTCGGTTAACCGAGGTGACATTTAATCGGGGGTCGGATAATCGATCCTCTACTCTAGATTACACTAGACTAAAGTATATACCGGAATAAAAACCATGAATTAAATTTAGAAAGTATAATTACTTATTTCAGGACATCATTAATAATAGAGAAAAAAAAATGAAAAATTTAAAATATTTAAAAAATATAGTAATTTATACCATGATGTGAAATATCTTTTTTGATTGTACTTCTCCATTTTTACAGTAACTTATTCAGCATCACTTTAAAATTAGTCATTAACAAATTATAAAACAATTAAACAATAATTATTAAATATTTTATATAAGCACAACTATTTATTTGCAAGTATATGAAGAATTTCAAGTTCCAAATGTTGTAACTCTAAACAGAAATGTATGTTTCATTTGTTATTTATTAATGTGTACATATTATACTAAATATTTAATTGAAAACACAATCAAATCTGTAAATAATGGCTACCAAGGAAAATGTACAATACGGCCCAGCAGTGGCCAAGTGGTTCCGTTCGTGACTCCTGGGAGTTCGGCTGTGGGTTCACGTTTTGCCGCGACAGGCTGGCCACGTGGAGTTTTCCGGGTTTTCTCCACGTCAGTAACGCCTGAATAGGGGCCAGTTACTCTTAAAAGACCTCCCGGAAGGCATTATTTTTCTCGAATAAATAAATATATATAATTACCACCTATGTCACATTGCACATTGCAACTTACCATGGGGTATCATAGGTTAGTGGCTGTCGCCCAAAACAGAAGAAAAAAGACATGCAACATGGCCGTTTTTTGCAGTTAACACAGTACTTACAGGTTAATTGTATGTGGTTTTTCTTGAAGAAAAAGCTCAATGGCCATTAGTCAGAAATGTCCATTATTTAGAGGTTTGATTGTATATGTTTCAAATATCGATATTAAAAATATATGTCATAAATTTTTATATGTACTCTACACATTAAGTCAATAAAATAATTATAATACTGTTACGTTTCTGAAGTTTTGAAACTTTCAACTGAATAATAAAATATCTAATACCTATTTCGGTATCGTTTGAAACATTGTGTAATTTTATCTGTTATGATATTTTATTTTAAACTCTACGACAATTTATCTTAAAGTTCCATACTTTTGAATGATATTCGTATATAAAATTTAACTCGTTTATGAATTCTTTCCGACATTCTTCATTTACACAATTATTTTTTAACGTAAAACACAGATGTGACAACGGCTGTCCTACTATCATCTGTAATAATCACACAGTTGTTGTCACATATTTTACCATTTTTGTACTATTTATTTATTTTAGAATACATAATGTTTGTTTGTACCAAGTTTTTCACAAGTTTATTTTCTAGTTTTATTAGCCTTTCATTATACTTTCTACGAGTACTTTTATAATTTACAGAATTTTTCCATACTTCTCACTTTATAATGTACATTTTTCACTACTATAACTATAATAAAAGCTCCACAAAAGTATTGAGCCGCAACAAATTTACTATACGAAGGTCAGGAATTACAAATATGATGTATCTATATTTGTTATATTTTTAAGGGTTTATAAAAACATAATTTCTCGTAATCCATAATTTTCTATATCGCAGAAAACAGCAGAAATTGTAAAAAAAACTGATTTTAATCACTACGAAAGTATAGATTCGACTAGTAAATGTATGCTATAAGCATTAAAATAGCTACAAATAGTAGCATTAAAATAGCTACAATATGCTACAAAATAGTTTAATTTAGTAATTTATTTTCGTACTTCATTTACTAATAACATCAAAAGTACTATTTGGTATGCTATCAACATGGTTTTTTATGATAGATGCTTGACAAGATTTTCAAGCAGTGACAATTGCTATTTTTAAGTGTTCAATGTCAATTGGTTGTTAAGTGTCAGCACACTGACGATTTCGGTCATAAATTCGAACAACAAAGATCCCCCAAATGATCTTCAATAAATTTATTGCTTACTTGAAATGCTATTCAATTTTTTTAAATATTACTCTCCGTCATCATTTTTGCTGTCTTTTCATCAACCACAAAGTGATACGTTTTGTTATCAACAGTAACTTGCATTTCCTGCATTGTTGCCATTTTTCATTCAAATGTGGTTCCAATTACACATAATTTATTAAAAAGAAGCGGTCAACATATCTGTTAAGTGTTGAGTACGTTGAGTCAGTGCTGACAATAGCGCCACTTCTTCGTTCAAAAAAGGAACGACTTTTAGAGAACGTTGATATCGTTTCCTTTTCCTTTTATTTATTTATTTCGTTCGAGAACTACCGTGAATCAATAACTAGTGACGTTTTGCAATCGGCGGCCTGCCGTCCTCTCCTGTCTGTAAGGAGTCTGTCTGGATCACGAACAATAACAAGCTCGGCCATTTCGAAACTTTAACCGAGTAAACAATCAAAGTGATTACTAGTAAATATTAAATAGAAGATATTCTGCGATAAATTCTGTGTAATTTTCTATAATCTATATCTATATCTATTCTATATATATATATGGACATGTATGTCCCTATATTTCACTTTTCCGCCAAAACTACACATCGCACGTGAATGGTGTTTGTATGTGGTGGTAGCCCCAAGTCTCCATTCGTGCATAGGGGTGGTTGCGTCTCGATAGCTATAAGGGTGCGGGAGATATGAGGCTGAAAGTGGTTGAAAGTGGCTTTCTATTTCGAATGTTTTGTTCGAATTTGTTCGAATTAAATTCGAACATAAAATTCGAATATTGGTTCGATTATAGAACGATCGTAAACGTTCCAGAAACGTTGAAAATAGTTCGTTTGACTGGACGTGAACAGGAGACGTTCAGAAATAGAATCGGGACCAGGAAGTATTAATATAAAGCGGCATGCAAGATTTACAGGCGGTTTTTTGCGCTTTTGCGGCAAATCGAACATATTTTTATGTTCATGTAAAAATTCTCTGGAAACGTCTGGAAACGGGAGACCTAATTCTTGCATTTTGTATAAACGGGTAAAATTGGCTATAATGTAATTATCTTAATCTTCACTATCGTTACTTTTTGCCCACAAATAAAAACCCAGCCAAGCGGGTCCTTGCAGCTAGTCTTCTATAATTTTCCATAATTTTCTATAACTTTCGATAATTTTGTATTAGCATCAACTGAAGAAAATCGTATTGAGGCTTAAAGGCATTTTGATAGTTCTTTATTATAGTTGTAAAAGAGCCGTAAATTATTGCAGAGTTTTTAATAAGGTGATAAATAATTATTAAAGATATTGCAAATTAATTTCGTACACTGGTGTGATAAGCCCGTACGTATACAGTATATGTCTATATAATTTAAACTAAGTTTAAAAAAATATCATTTCCAATATACAGGCAAACTATAGACTGGTATATTAAGGCAAATATAAGGTATTGTATTTTTCAGTATTACTCTGCATATTTTAACAATTTTATGATATTAGTTCTTCTTTGCTTTAAATTAAGACGTTATTAAAACAACTAAAATATTTATCTTATAACTTGAATAGGTTTCACGTGAAGTTTATACTAACTAAAATAACATATTTTAATGACAGATGTTCAATGGTTTACCTGTGGCCAGTGACTAAATAATTAAATATACCAAACACCAGTAGTTCGTTTTACATTTACACGCGAAGATTGATCTGGCGATGTGGAAGTACTGGTTTCATTTATGTCTCTAACACACCAGATTAGTAAAACAAGTTCGTAAGTAGAAGCTGTGCAAATTTATTCGTAATCAAAGAAAAACTTTTTAGAAGCAGCACTGAAACGTCTATTGTTTCAAACCACTCGACTCTCTTTTATATATGCTGTTACTTAAGATATTAAGGCTGTATTAGTATGACCATTGATCTGTAATAAATAGTTTACTTATACGAAAAGTTATTCAATTATTAGGCTACAATTTGAAATAAACCAGCAGTAAATTGCTTAAGTTTCAAGTCGACATTTAAATTTTCCTGATGCCATCTGTTATAATATTTTATTTCTATCTGTTATAAAATGGAAAAACGCTTAATTTAATGAAAAGGGATTCGTTTTATAAAAAAAGTTTTAAATGCTAATAACGAGTATAATCGTCATTAAATATGACACTAATAAATTCTCACTACTCCAATTATTTCTCACTTCCTCCACTTTATATCACATAAACTTAAACCAACACATAAACTTAAGAAACAATTCCTCCAATATGCAAACCTCCGTGCAAAATTTCAGAAATTTTGAACAAAAAGCACAGGAGTTATTATACTACAAAGCGTATGAACAAAGTCGTGCCACACACATTAACATCGATACATACAGAATTTATCGCTGAATTTTCTTGCATTTCTCGGGACTTCAAGGTATCCTAAGTCTGAAAATGTAAAAATATGAGGATAGATCATTTTTTGCCGGATCGCCATTTGTATAATTTTATACATCACAGAAATATACAGACTATATATGATATTATAAAAAAATATATTATAAGTGTAATATTTTATATTAAAAACTTTCTGGTCTGAATGCTATATAGTATAGACTATTAAAACCATTAAATAATCAATATGATCAATAAAAGTAAAAACTCTTAGAATTCATATCTAAATTGTTTATATCTGTTTAAAATATGGAAGTATATTGTTTATATTAAAAATTCAGTCACGCTATGTTTCATTTATCGACACGAAAACTCTACAGATTCACGCAATCCGTTTACTCTGTTCAATTTTATTTATTCAATAATAGTGTAAGCAATAAATACAGTTAGTTACAAAAAATTAAGAGAGCTAAACGAAAAATAACTGAATTCAATCTTACAGAAAATTTGTGGATACCATACACGAAATTTTCGGTTTTAATAGTTATATCTTATTTGATATTTGATGAGATAATCCGAGATATCTCGGGCAAATTACATGGCGTTACGAAAAACGCAGGCGTTTAGACCCCCCAAAATTTTTTTTTGAATTTTTTAAATGTTTTTTAACTCTCCAAATTTTTTCAAACATTTTTTCCCGCGATTTTAATTTACCTTAATGACGCATGCTTCACGCTTTATTGCTTTTTAATTGTTTTTTAATGGAAGTTTGATATCAAATTTCATTTATCGTTCTAAAGTTGTAGTACACGGATTTTCCTTTGGTAAAGTTATTTAAAGCTACTTTCTGATGTCAAAAACGACTTCTGATACTTTTTTTAATTTTTTTAATTAAGTGCTTAAATGTAGTTTACGCTTTCGGTTTAGTTTTGTTTTGTTGTTTAGCGATAAAAAATGAATAGATAATAATTGCAGATAATAATTTAAAGTAATTTTATCAGATTAATTTAGATTATTAGATTTTACAATAATGATAGCTATGCGATATGATTGTCGCGTAGTTGTAACTTTTTACTTTATATCTAATTAGCTTTTATGATGTTTAGGGCCTAATTAGCTAACATATAGTTTTTTTATTTCGTTTGATCGAGTAAGCATCTTCTCAGAATCGTCTGGTGGGAAATTGACTGCGATAAGAATTAGCCCTTCACTTAAATCAATGTCAGAATGTAAATAAAAGTTAGTTAATCGCCATTTTCATCGTTTTTAGCTCTAATTTCGCTAATTTTCATTTTTATTGACGTTATTTAAACAAATGTTTGTTTTGTCAGAAACATTCAGCAGTAAAATTACCAGAATTACGGCTCTAAAATGAAGAAGATAGCTATTTGTAAGGTTTGCTTACATGCTAACTTTAATCACGTGGATTGGTTCTTCGCGGGAAAATCCAGACCAGATGGTTCTGAAAAAATTCTCATTCGTTGAAGTTAAATCAGTCATAATATAAAATACCAGTCACAACTGGATGACCTTATAAATTAATTACACAGATGTTAAAGATTGTTAAATTTTGGTTTTGAGAAATTTTGAGGTAGCGAGATAGAGAGTGATTCCATATCATATCTTGAATGGGGTCAGATAATAATGAAGATTTTATTTGTTGTTATCATTTATGATCTTATTTTTTTTTTATCAAACTTCTCTCTGTCCCAAAACTTAAGCGTATTGCANTCCGCTTTCCACCCAAAATAAATCCGCGAGCGCAAAGCCGCGGGTAACAGCTAGTTCTATATATATTTTAAAGTAGTTTTATTTGTTTATTTACCTTCGCTGGTAAACTTCGACGTCTTAAATGTTTCGGCCAGTTTTAAACAATATTCCATAAATTAGTGGTGATTCTCTAACGTGTAGTGTAAAGTGAAATAGAATGAGAACAGCTGTACAGATTTAAAAATTTAAATGTTAACGATGTGTTACTTAAAATAACTCGCTTAAGAATAATAAGTTACAACACACGTGTCTAGCAACTTGATCCTTAAGTTTGTGAATCCTTAGTAGCCTTTCATTGAACTTAAAATCATTGCAAAAATTAACACATTTTAAATAAAACGACTTTCAAAATTCTACTATCCGAATTACTATGTGATCTAATATGTATATAAGTAATATGTATATGGGAATCGCTACCAAACAATGTTAAGTCACCAAACAAGTCAAAATAAGGAGATTAGAAAAGAGTGACTTTTCCTGTCACTACTAAATCCCAACGTATATATTTAATAGTTAATAATTTTTTATCAATGTTAATTCTGTACCAAACGTAATAACTATCTGTAATAATGTAATAAATTTCGTTACATAAAATAGAAATTGAAAGATAAAGGAAAATAAACTTTTCAGTTTTTCAACTTCCCAGGAGAGATCTTATCTTGCCTGTTAATGATACATTCCAAGTGTGATTCATCTTGTGGATCCCGTCAAATGTGTGACAGATTGACTCCTGATTGGTGGAAATTTAGAGATAAAAGAGTTAATTATATATGCACAAACTTATTAAAAGCCTTTTCATAAAAACATACAAATGTACTATATTTACGAATCGTAAAAATACTACTTTTGCATGTGTTTACGAAAAGTTTTTGTAAAAACATTTTTTATGTTTCCACAAAACTAGCACTTAATGAATTTGTGCATATACAAATGACATTGAGCATATTAAATAAATATTTTCTGTATAAAGCATAAACGATCTATAATTTATTATTGGCTATTTCAATAGTATACAATATAATAAAACATTACGTGAAGTTTTACACACACAAATCTAAAATCAGGTTTACAAATATTGTTTATGATGAGTTTAAATCATTTTTTGATATTCTTTATCTTACAAACTAACCAACAACTCATAAATTATATAACATAAGAAACGAAAATAAATTAGAATATTTTAAGGAATAAAATTTTTCTTCTGATTTTATCATGAAAAATGTATTTCATATAATAGGATTGATGTAATATCATTTGGTCATTGTTCTTTTTACTTTTAATTCTTACAGATTATTTCATATCATCATCGTATATTTCTCATTATACAAGAAACAATAAAATTCTATAACTTACTTAATACACTGTGTTTGAAACAAAACCTATCTTTGTCTAAAATAGATAGGTAATAAAGCAGCTTTATTAAAATTACCACAAAATAAAAGATATGATTGTAAATTTTTTATAGTAAGTAACGAGTTAACGACAATGTTGCTGTAATAAAAAGTTTTATAAATATCATTCTATTAATTGTAATAAATAAAAATTTTTTCACAAATTGTATTACAAATGTTGTATTTTTGTAAAATCGATATTGTAACCTGTACCATATGTGATATATTGATTTTAAAATGTTTTCCACATAGTAATTAGCGCTAGCTTTTACAGTTTTTGGCACTCTGATAAGAGGAAGTGTTTCCCGGCACGTCATTCTTCCAACGATAATAAATTTTTAATGCCATTATTCCTGACATTTGATATGCCATTCTTCTGGCACTTGCTGACCAGGCTGCACGTGCAGAATGTTTCGAGTTTTATTGTAGTAATCAAAAAAAATATATATATATATATACGCTTTATGTAGGGTAAGCATAGACTTGCTTTTTCCTTCAGCCAGATATTTCCCATAGACTGTCCCTGCGTTAGTGTTTCTATGCTTTCTTCTCGGTGGCTGCTTGCAGATCTTCATTTATAGTCGTGTTAACTCTGAACTGTAATATACCCAAATGTTATGCTCTGGTCATATGGCTGGGTGGTTTTCTGTTCTTATGATTTCCTTATCTTTTCTTATCTACCCGAGGTATGCAAGTCCTTGAAAATAATGTGTGTAACTTACCAGCAGCACTTAATTTTCGTTTTTTGTTTTGTTAGCAAAAACTCTAATAACTGTAAACTGAAAAGTTACCAAACCTCTCTTATACTAGCATAGCTCTTTCCTTTGCCACTATGTATTGTAGAAAAAGTGCTAAACTACTTCATCAGAACTACAAACGTAGTTCTGATGAAGTAGTTCTTTTGAAATTACGTTGATGAATTTTCAGTTCTGTGCATATTGTCAGTGGATTATACTATACTTTATCTTTTTCTCCTACCATCGATTTAACGCAAGTTATAGAAAAATGTTTAAAACTTATTCTAAAATTGCACACCGAACCACAGTTGTGTATTGTAATTCTGTTGTTAGATAGATGTTTTTAACTACACTATAATTAAGTTTTGTTTTTCTACATATGATTAAGTATAATAAAAAAAAACTACTACATGAGAACTACGTTTGTAGTTCTGATGAAGTAGTTGAGAATTTTTTTTACAATACATAGTGGCAAAGGGAAGAGCTCTGCTACTATAAGAGAGGCTTGGTAAAAACAGTTCTGCAGCACTTTGAAATTCTTATGGCAAACTGGCTTTAAAGAGAGAGTAACTTCCTTGTTTCTAATTTTTTACTAGTTACATTAACACAGCTAGCGGCCGCGTAAAGTAACATTGGTTACATTGCCCTATTATATAGGGTTTTACAGTTTTATGATTTAGTACCCAGGTGCAACTAGCACATTTTAGCAGCATGTAGTATATTTTTTTCGCCTTAGCCAATATATAAAAAATATGGCAACGGAATATGGTTTCTCTCTATTCTCTCTTATTTATTTTGTATAATGATTCTGTTTACACGTGCACTAGCTAGTTGATCTGGAAAAGTTTTTTGCATCTTTTGTAAAAATTAAAATTAGTATAAAAATAAATACTATGACGTTCATTAATGATAATAATAATAATAAGATTGTTAATAATTATAAAATAAAGTTCTTAAAATTAACTGTTTATTCGAATTTATTAAATTTTCATATTTTTAAATTTGTTCACATAAAGCCTTTTGTAAATAACAGTACAGTACATATCAATAAACTAATTATCTATATATATATA
>NW_019384693.1:452474-459943 GCF_000671375.1 Centruroides sculpturatus | reverse complement strand
GAAACGGGGGACCTAATTCTTGCATTCTGTGAACACGGGTAAGATTGGCTATAATGTAATTATCTTAATCTTCACTATCGTTACTTTTTAAAAACCCAGCGAAGCGGGTCCTTGCAGCTAGATTCTATATTACTTAGAAAAACAGTCTTTTATATGTAAAAAACAAAAACTATATTACATACAAATGTACGAACAAATAAAAACCCAGCGAAGCGGGTCCTTTCAGCTAGTTAATTATATATTTTTTACCTAAGGATTTTAGGGTTTCATAACAAAAATTTTTAGTTAAAAACTTTTTATAAAATTATGACAAAGTATTATGTAAGATAGGGAAGGGGAGGGTGGATCATAGAAAATTCATTACGGTTTATTACACAGGGGTGGGTGGTGTCTAGAATGGTCGAAATCACCCTTAAGTTATTTATGGATGGTCCCATAAAAATTATGAATACAAACAATATTTATTTTTCTTGGAAATAATCAATCTTATTAAATGTAAAAAACAGTAATTGCTTTTTCACACACTAAAAAACATTTTGGGCCATTTAGTAATTCGATACTTAAACTTCCTTTTTCGAATTTTTAAAAAAGCGTGAGCGTCAAATTTGGCTAAATTTGACGCTCACACTTTAGCCAAAGCTCGAATAGGATTAATCGCTAGAACGTGTGAAGTTTTTTTATGAGCAAACTGCAAATTTCTGGTGCAATATATGCAAAAAGACTTAAATGTACCAAAAATATCTTACAGAAGTGATTCAATAATTATGATTCGGATTCAGGCTCTGTCATCTTTTATTTTACTCTTCGAATATAAATCAAATTTTAAACCTGGTAGATGTCGCTTTTCTTTGCATTCTATGAATGGTTGAGTTTGATAATTTTAAAAATAGAGCCGGCATTTGCGAGGAAAGTTGACGTGCGCATCAAGCTTCTTTCCGTAAAAGATCTTTCATACCGCTTTGCTGTAGTAAAAGTTTTCAAGAAGAATGAAATTCAAGTATTCCAGTCTACAGTTATTAGAGTTTTTGGCAACAAAACAAAAAAGCGCCAATTGAGTGCTTCTGGTAAGTAACACCCTTTACTTTCAAGGACTCGCAAACCTCGCAGTAGATAAGAAAAGTTAAGAAAATAATAAAAAACAAAAACCACCCTGCCAGACTACCATAGCACAGCATTTGGGTATATTTCAGTTCAGATTTAACACCATTATTCATGAAAATCTGCAAGCGGCCACCAAGAAAAAAGTATAGAAACACTTATGCAGGGACGGTCTATAAAAGGTATCTGGCTGAAGGAAAAAGCAAGTATACGGCCACCCTAATTCGTTTATATATATATATTAATTAGTGCAATATAACTCGAAAAATTCTGCACGTGCAGCTTGGACAACAAGTGCCAAAAAAAATGGCTTGTTAACTATCACGAATAATAGCCTTATGAATTTATGATTGCTGGAGGATGACATGCCGGGAAACACTTCCCCTTATCAGAGTGCCGAAAACTGTAAAAGCTAGCGCTAATTACTATGTGGAGAACATTTTAAAATCAATTTGGAATGTGAGGTTCAAAATTTGTAGAAGATTCCAAAGTAACTCTTCACCATGACAAAGCATCTAGTCGCACAGCTAGATATACAACCGCTTATGTACAAGTTAACAGCTGACAGTGGAATGAAATACATTCCTGCAGACGACATAACCACCAAAGCACCTGACATCAGCCCTATGGATTTCTTAGGATTTGGCTTCTTGAAGCAACGACTTTCTTTGTAAGGCTACAATATCAGATGGTTTTTGGAAAGTAATTCAACAAAAGTAATCATCAGTATCGGTCAAAACGTGCGAAATAGTCTTTGAATTGTAAAGTCAGCAATGTTGAGCTGTGAGCAAACGAGATAAAAAAAAAACATCGAGCAGACAAAACCAATCTATTGGTAAATGCTTCGTGACAAAAATTAATTGAAAAAGTAAGTCACAATTAGCAAATCAAACTCTGTATATGAATGTAATCAGCACTTAAAAAACTGTGTACGAAGTATTTTTTCTTAGTTTTATAACGGAAAAACATAGAATAATGTCTAAGTTTTATATTGTCAGAGTAGTGTCGGGCTCCGTCCCTCACCACCCAGTCGTCACATTGTGGACCTGGCAGAACCCATAATGGGCTTGCTATAAGAGGCCCTCCTAGTGCCCACAGGGCAAAAAGAGTATATAAAAAAGTAGAAAGACTCTGCCTTCATTAAATAACCAGCAACACGTTGTTGTTCAACTTTCCACGCAATATTTAAAATTCTGGTGGCTCTATCTATTATTAAATTTTACTTAAAATCTTTTTATATTATTAACTATTTTAACATTTATAAAAAATTCTATTTTACTCTTTTACAATTATTAACATAATAAAAATACAGTACATGCAAAATAGATGAATAATTTTTTCAAATTATATATTAGTCAGCCGAAGTCAGGCAACTTTCTACACTTAGAAATAACTGATTTTTTTTCGTTAGATAAAAGTGCAGGAAATCAAAATAAAAAAACATTAAATAAATAAAATGTTTTACAGATTAAATAGATGATAATTATTAATTTTTTATTCATTCCAAATATTAGGAGACTGTACGGATTATTTTTGATTGATCTGCTAATCGATAGGATAAGTATAGGATAAAAAAGCGTCTAATTCTCCCTACAATAGGGTTAAATCTTGCAACAACGGATAAACGATAGAAAGACTTGTACAGTTGAAAAAAATGTGTTGTGTTAGCTTTGAATGACATCGGTTCTTCTCACACGTAGAAACAAGCAGAATGTTGTAAAATTGTAAATCTCCTTAAACCTTCAACTTATAGAACTCTTCTTTACTAAAAATTCTTGCTTAATTCACTTAAATTTTTCTTCACTTTCTGGCTTATTTGTGGCTAAGGACCAATACGTTTAGCAGCCGATACATTTGCGTCTTGTCGTGCTACCCTATTAACGAGTGAAGGCATATTTCTCAGGAGAAACCGAGCCTTTCCTTTTCGCCATTTTGCAATAAGAAGTGCACAATAAAGTACAAGTTTATACACTAAAACTGTAGTGTTGGAAATTGCCGACGTTTCGTGTAGTAAATAATGGCCGACTAGGGAAACGACATTAAACTAGAAAAGAAAATTCGCCAGATTCAGACAGAAGGAAATGGAGAGTACGAAGTCAAAGGGTGGTTAAGCGAGGAATGTCTGAACACGACTGTATTAATCTGGCACATTAAGGGTGAATTGGCCTACCGAAACTTTTTACATTTGGACTGAATATAAACTGGTTAACATTTCTAAACGTTTCGATCTTAAACAATGAAAAACAAAATTGTCGTTTGTAAATGGAGTGTTACATCACAGCTACCAAACGAACCCGTTGCCTGTGACGTTCCTTCCGCTTTCTATAATCTCGATTGAATGACGTGTCATATCGTACGGCGGTCGACGTAATTCGACACGTAGTGTTTCCGATGATTACGTAATTTGTGTTACCGATTTAAATTTTCTCGTTGTATAACAACATTTACGTGTCGTCTGTGATGAATACACATTTCAAAAACAGTTCTAGTAATAAAGAATAAAGACAATCACTACTTATTCAACATCTATTTATTTCTTTAAATACCAAAGATAGATAAAATAATTAACGATAGAAAATGAAGTTAACATTTGTCTGTAAATGACCAAATTTACTACAATTATTTCCTCGTCTTTTAATTAACTTTCGGTTTTAACTTTTCCGGATTTTCATTTATAAAAATTTGATTAATATCCTTCCTGATAATTTTTTGTTTAAACTTTACTATTTTTGGTTGCAATTTGCCTTATTTAATTTTAGTTTCTTAATCGAAGGTTAATTTATTTTTATTTTTGAAATATTCATAAATTATTTACCATAGTTTCGCATTTATATTGTACTTTCATTAACTTAGTTAAATGCTTTAAATATTTCAAATGGACGGAACTTCATTCATATAAGAAAACATTTCTATGTCTTTCAATTATGTTTTTTATGTCTTCGATACATATCAAAAGAAGGAGTTTTTATTTTCTATTAACTATGAGAAAAAATAATCAATAATGGAAAGAAATATTTAATATTTCCCCATAATTTAATTGAATTTCACCCAATGAAATAAATTTCTAATCGATCGAATATAAAACGAATACAGTCGACCCCCCTATAACACTGTTGATTTTTCCGTTTTATATGAATTCCATGTTGTACGAGTCACTTAGATTTTACAAATACGTGTGCCGGGCTGTGAACGGCTCACGTATTTGTAAAATCTAAGTGACTCGTACGTACAACATGGAATTCATATAAAACGGAAAAATCAACAATGTTATAGGAGGGTCGACTGTACATTTTATATTTATTTTACATTCATTCATAGAATTTTTATTATAATAATTTAAATGGAGTCAACAGAAACATTGCTTTGTATCACAAAAAACGTCTTAGACAAAGATACTAAATAATATTCTATTTACAATAACAATTTATTTAAACGAACAACTCACTTGTAATAAATGTGCAAAACAAATATTGTATTCGTAAAATATTCATTTAACGTTAAACAGATATTGTTTCTTTCACTGCAACGGGAATAAACGAGGAAATAAAAACTGTATACGTCATATTTCTATTCGAAATGACGAATCTATGTCACTGACATCATAATTTATCGTGTTGTGGACGTAGCAGCAGTAGAAATATCGCATATTAGGAGCTCAGAATTGTGTTTTATCGTTAATTCATTCCTCAGGATCGTACTTCTGAGATTCCTCTGTCGATGTAATTACAAGGCCAATTAGACGAGATGAGGTGGGTTATTTTTTTTCAATTCCTATTTCTAGTGGTAAATTCTTGTCAAGAGTTTTGGCAACATTGGGGAAATATTTCTTGCTCGTCATTGGCAAACAGATGCCACGAATCAAAGAACTTTTCCTTCGTTGAAATATTCAATCAATCCTTATCCATCGAGTGCGGCGATGAAACGATCGACTCCCGTTTGATGCGATGCTTAAATGTTAAAAATGTACAAATTATAACATCTAAAAATTGTTATCTGTCAGTGATTGACTTTGGAATGTTCACTTTCGGGTATGGAATCGAAGAAGTTCAGATATTGTACAAAACAAACCAGTATAACAAAAACTTCGAGAGCGCCTCGTTTAATAACATGTCCTCTCTGCGATCTGTCAAAATAGAAGGGGTGAAGACGTCGGATCTTCTAAATGTAACATTTCGCAATGTTCCGTCGCTGACTTCATTGAAAATCGAATGGTATAATTTCACTTTATTTCCTGAGAGACCTTTCCGAGAGTTAATTAATCTTTTCGAATTATACATTAGGAATGGAAAGTTAAGAGTTTTACCAGAAGATCTATTTTATAATCTTTACAATTTAACAAAACTGGACTTAAATTACAATAACATTGAATTTATTCATCCACTTGTCTTTAGAAATCTCAGCCGATTGAGATATTTGGATATTGGAATTAATCAAATAAAGAATTTACCAGGTGACATGTTGAAAGGTCTTTCTAACTTAAAGACATTTTATATTTACAGAAATTATCAATTATCAGAAATTCCACCCGGATTCTTTAAGAAACTGCACAACTTGGCTGAAATTTCTGTATGGGGTTGTTCTATTTCTTCACTCGAAGAAGATGTATTTTCTGACTTAATTAATTTGAAAGACGTCGATTTAGATAACAACCAAATTGAACATCTCCCTCTAAATCTTCTGAGAAATAACAAACTCCTGACAAGATTTTCCTGCTCAGGTAATAGAATATCGACTCTTCCAACAGCCATTTTTCATGGACTTTCTAAACTGAGATGGTTGAACTTGCGGGGAAATCGGTTAGAAAATCTTCCCGAAGTTATTTTTAATAATTTGTCGTCGTTGCATACTCTCAAGTTATCGGAAAATCGTCTCACATTTGTACACGAAAACATCTTCTTCCCATTGACTAATTTAACGCATATTGATCTATCTGACAACAATTTAACTGACATTAATGGTGAGCATCCTTTTGGCAGCAGCAAGCATCTAATTTATCTGAATTTAAATAATGCAGGTTTGACAAAATGGCCGGTGATTAACTGGACAGAATACAACTTAACTATAGTCGATTTCTCAAATAATCGTTTCGAAACCGTCAAATTGCCAACGTCCACACCAAGTCGGATGCAAATGGATTTGTATACAGTAACTGTAAAATCAGAACAATTTACATAGATGACAGGAGATATGGATTTCAAATGCCGACTTATTATTTAAACAATAACGAAATTACTTGTGACCACGAACTGCAGCAATTTCTTTTTGCTCTTAAGTCAAATATGGAAGTGGCAAAGACAATGTTTCCAGGAATAGAGAACACGAAATGTTACGGAGAAGAAAGAAATTTGCTTGATAACACATCGCTCGTAGTCATAGGAAATTATTGTCCCGTCAATTGCGAATGTTTTACAGAAGAAAATCAGGTGATTGTGAATTGTTCCGGAAAAAAATTCGAGAGAATTCCAGAATTTCTTGTCCCGAATGCGACGATTGTCGATTTGAGTGATAATTTCATAAAAGATGTGTCAAATATCGATGTTTTTACATGGAATAAAGTCACGCATTTGCGTCTGAGTAATAATTCTATAAGTAATATTCATGATTATGTTCTTTTATGAAACCTCAAATGGCTCTGGTTGGACGGAAACCGGTTAACCGAATTACCTGTCGGTTTAATGAACCTGATCGACGTTCTTTCAGAAATTAAACTTTACTTATCCAGAAACAACTGGACTTGCCATTGCCATTCGCAATTTAGTAAAGACTGGTTGCTTAGAAACAGACAGAAGATTGCAGATTTCTCCAATATTTACTGTAGAAGAAATTTCTCTTTTCTGTCTTTTATCGATATTGTTTCCAATGATGATTGCATAGAAATTCCAGAAGATAATTTGGCATCTTTAGTAAATGATTCTTCTGTTTATGGATGGAAAATCGCAGTGGCTCTTCTTATTTCGCTAATGTTATTAGGTGTGATTATTGTTGTTTCCTTTGTTTATTGTCGCAGAAAAGGAAATGTCGAGAAAGTGTCAAAGCCTAATGAAGAAGAAGTGATTTATTGCAATGTTTACACTTGACGAATTTTGTAATTAAGACAATTTAAATATCTACTTTTATCAATTTTATCAGTAATTGCCAAAAAATTGTTATTATTTTACATTTGTTTCAATAGAAATTAATTTTGTTTATTTCAAATTAGCTGTAATAATTATTTATTTTATATGCTTATGTAGTGAATTATGATTATGTATTATATTATAAATTGTTTAATAATTAGATAATAAAGCTGTAAATGATTCACTTTGTGAATCATTTACAGCTTTATTACTGTGAATCATTTACATCGATAAAACAATAATTTATATAATTTC